>NC_056469.1:31427685-31479638 GCF_008729295.1 Plectropomus leopardus | reverse complement strand
GTAAATATTGTAATAATTATTGTTGTTATAATTTACCTATAATTAGTTTTACTTTTGCATTTTTTTCAGGTAATTTCTTTTTATGTTTTTTTTATTTTTTATTCTTTGCTAATTTTCACTTTTTTTTCTGAAGTGTTTTCTAATATCTTGCTAATATTTGGGTCATTTATCTTTAAACTGCTCATTGTCTTAATCCCCGTTTTTGAAAGAAATTAAGCCAGTTTTCTCATGTTTGAAAGGGTTAATAGTTGCAGCTCTATGCCACACACCTCCTCAGCTCTCAGGTGTTATTTGTACAAATTTGATGTGACTGTGTGAATCTCCAAAGATAATTTAACATGTTGACACTGTGCTGTTTGTAATGAAGTTTTTTTTTCTGTCACTTGAGCTCATGAGAAGCTTCTCACGTCAAACTGAACCTCAAACACTGTCCAGAGCTTTTTATCTGCCGTCTGAAGCTTTCTGCGATGTTGTTTCTGAGTCTAGCACTTTAAATTCTCAGGATCGGACTTTGCGATTTGACTGTTTTAACTCCTCGCTGCAGGGCTGCGCATCACAAGACGTGTTTCTAATGGCTGCTGACCAAAGCTGCAAAGCCAAATTCCCTCCACAGCTGATAAAAAACTAAACCTTCACCTTAATTCAACATCAGTTTCCAAAGATAACACAACATGTGACTGCAGCTCTGGCAGACGGTTCAACTTTATTAAAATGTGCTCAGATAACACTGCTATCATTTTTCATACGATAAACATCTGAAATATACTTCCTGAACATTTTCACTGTCATTTTGAAGAGCGGAGGGATGCTTTCTTATGCACTTTGATCCAAAAGGGATTTGTCAGTATAATCTGTATAAGGAATAGATAATTTAAAATGAAAAATAAACTATTTAATGCATAAAATGTCCCGTAGTCATTCATCACATTTATATATAAAGTTTAAACACTCTGCCCTTTTGCTGCACAGTGAAAAAAGTTTAACTTTGAGAAGACGCACTGAGATTAACTTCATAGTATGAATACAACATTATAAAAATACTCGAATACATGGAAAACATCAGGAATCTTACTCAAGTAAAAGGACAGAAACGTAAGTAGTATATAATATACTTATAGCATCACAAGTAAAAGTACTCATTTTGTAAAATAATGTCCCCTGTGGCTGATTATATCAAACATATTTTAGTTAAGTGGTTCCAGGTCAGGCCCCGCCAAATTAAAACGATTAACTGGAGAGGAAAGAACAAAAAGTTCTGATACACAAATATGTGTGTTTTGGACTTTTTTTTTTAGACTTTTTTTGTGAGTGGGGGTAATTTGACCTATTTGGGCCTCAAACTGTTATTTAAATGTAGCATCTGGAAAGTTTAGAGCGAAAGTGCACAAATTCTTTCCCATGAAGAGAAAAAAAATTAGGAGGGGGGGGGGCTGCAGGCCAAAAATACTATCACATTAAAAAACACTTTAATCTGTTTAACAGGCATTTTATGAACTTGCATTTCTTTGGTGAAACTGCAACCAACTCAGGAGGCCCAACTACACTCTGCTTTTTTAAAAGGTGTCACAAGCCAAAACAGTTGCAAACAAACTGCAGATTTATCAGTAACATTGTACTGTATTTTATAAGCATTCGTCGCTTATGTAATATCTTAAACAACAGTTTAACGGACAGATAAATGGAAAAGTACAATAATCCCAAAGAGAAGTGCAAACTGGCATAAAATGGAAATACTCAAGTAAAGTACTTTAAAGTTGTAAAAATGTTAATGTACTTACTTTCAGTCACTGGTGATGAAGGCGGTTCAGCTGCACAGAGTTCATTCCTTAATTCATTAAAGTGCTTAAAAGTCGTAAAGTTTGAAATTTTCCAAATACACAGTTTCATTTTCATTTTCTGTGCACATAAATCACTGAAAAGCTGCTTTCATGACCAGTTTAGATGTTCAAGGCAAACAAACAGACGCCAAAGGTTTGTGTGATTGGGAGCACTGGGCCCAGGTGTTCACAGTCAGCCAAATTGTAAAGACCCGCCCATCAGTTAACATGAATCTGCAACAGAGGAACACACACACACACACACACACACACACACACACACACACACAAACACAAACACACCACTGCATGTGTGTTTTTACATTTGTTCTGCTACTTTTATTTGGGAGAACTCACTTTATCTCCTCTGATTACTGACAATAATTACCTGTCCATACTGGTGACTCAGATTTCAGCAAAGTGAAATCTGAAATATGTGTGAAACCTTTACGGGACAGTTCATCCCCAAATTAAATGTCCTCATTTTTATCAATCCAGATTGCTTTAGAGTTTTTTTTGGGAGATATCGTGTCTGCTTTCTCTCCAAAATAATGGAACAAGTTTTTCTCCAACACTCAGCACCTCACACCTAAACACTCTACACTGATAAATAACACTACAGGTAAGAGCAAATATATGTGTTTTTGATTTTGGGCTGAATTTTCCCCTTTAGTAATCAGGGTTCCCACAAAATTTAAATACTTTTTTTTCTTACCGCATTTTCCCTGCGTTTAAAAATATTCAAACTCTATTCAAACATAATTTTAAAATCCCAATTATGTGTTCAGGGACCGTAAGAAATATTAAACACCCAATAAATTCTGCTCTTAAAGTTTCTGGGTATGATAAGCAGTGTAATTTTGGCAATTCTTGAAAAAGAAATATTGTAAGGAGAGCATGCCAAAAATCTGTGGTTTTCTTTAAAAATAAATGTAAAATTAAAAAAAAAAGAAAATTGCCAATTTGACATCATTAAAAAAAATATAAAAAAATCTAAAGAAAAAAACCTAAATTAAAGTTTTCTATAAAAAATTACAGAAAAAAAATTAAAAGTCATTATTCATAAATAAAAAGGCACATTTTCCTCAAAGGTAGGAAAATAATTCCAAAGGACAGTAATTTAAAGTTGCATGCTTCCCACATGAACCAAAAGTACTTAAAACATATTTGAAATGCTCAGTGGACAGACATGAAGGGCCAGACTAAGCACAGGGAAAATCAAGAATGAAGAAAGTTTTGTGATGAAAAAAAAAACAAAAAACAACCAAACCGTTGTCACACGTCGACACATATTAGAGATACGCTTCATTGTCAGTGACAGAAAATAAAGTCACTGTTATGTGGCATTAATGTAAATTAATTAATTACAACAAAATTCTGTGATTTTTCCAAATCTTACCAATGAATTTCTGCTGATGATTTTAAATTGTGAAATTGAATGACTTTTCCAGGTTTTCCTGTAAAATGAGCTTTTAGTCTGTAAATCTGGAATTTACTCACATTAACTGGATGCGGTTATGACTATTTCTGCTGCAGTGCAGTTACCTCACATGAGCCACAGGGGGCAGTACAATCCCAAATTTAGAGAGAAGTCTGCAAAGCTGTCCTCAAACAACCTCACTGCTCCACAACATGAAATATGAACCTCTGCGTCACTCTATAGTACATGCCGTCCTCTTCTTCAGACAATAACAAAAAACAAAAAAAAACAGCAGCTTCAGCGGAAACATCAAGGAGAAAACTAACATTCAGTACACAAGACTTTAATAGAGTAACAAAAACATATGAAATGTGATCTGTTCCAGGTTAACTTGGCACAATATGTAAAATTCACACAAAAAAAAGATGTTTGCACATTTGAAGTAGGCACATGAGTTCTTACAGTACGCAGGCTGCTTGTTTTGCCACTTACAGTCAACATTTTATGAACGTAAACATCCGTCTGTGTCGGGAATGTACATTTATTTAGGCACAAATGTCATTTAAGAATCTGATTTTATATTTTATACCTATTTGATTTGCAAACAATGAGACAATGCCACTGTATGTGTACCTTTTTGTTTGTTTTGACAAACATGAGACAAGTTTTCACCACGATTCTTTCCTCCCGTTGCAAGTTTTCTTTCTTATTAGTGATATTTCTACAGTATACAGTATTTTATTTAGGAAAAAATAACGTAAGGTTATCTGTGATAATACGATATGAACACTGCGGCATTTTTTAATAACTGGCTTATTTTGTTAAAGAAATACAAACACTTGCAGAAAATATGTTTATGCAGAACTCAACAAAGTGACAAAAATCCTTTTTTTACATAAAAAAAAGGATTTTCATTATTAATACTGGAACTCAAAAATTTCGAACAATATGCAACAAATATGTCATCTGTGCATAAAACTTTGCATTTAAAATATGTGAGAAAGAATAAAGTTGTGTATTATTTTACATACAGTGAGCTTAAATTTAATAACTGCAAAAAACAGTGAAGCAGATCTCCAGCACAACTGTTCCTTTAAGAGACTCTGACACCTGATGAGCGGACAGCTCTTAAAGGAGCAGTGAGACATTTTGGGAAATGCGCTCATTTGACTTCTTGCTCGGAGTGAATCAATACGACTCTCACGTCTGTACAGTAAATATAAAGCTGGAGCCAGCAGCTTAGCTTAGCATAAAGACTGGAAACAGGGGGAAACAGTTAGCATGGTTCTGTCCGAAAGAGACAAACTCCACCGACCAGCACCTCTAAAGCTCACCGATTAACACATTATGTCTTTTATTTATTTATTTTTTTAAAAAATGTATATAAATTGAAGTGGTAAAATAACAATTTGTGGTTTTTAGGGGGTGCGTGACTCTGGAGTGAGTTGGCAAAGCTAAAAGAGTCCAAAATTAATCCCAATTAATAACACAGTGCTTCACATTTACCCTCCACTGAGCGTGAAATTAAATTAAATTTCATAGTGCCTTAAAAAAACAAAACATGCATTAGTCAACTGAAAAAATGCGTCCATGGTATGAACCTGAGCTCGTTCCTCAGACGTCAAATACTGACGTCTTGTCACACCCTTCAGTGTCTCACACGGCGGGTTTCCATCAACCCTCAATTTGCTCAAATTGTAATCACAAATATAAAATACGAAGAAAAGTTTTCACGCTAGCATGAGGTTGTATTTCAGGCAGTTTGAAAAAGCCAGATTTCGCAAAACTACAGTGGAAACACTTTTCGACTTTTCTAGGTCACATGATGCTGTGGCTGTGTGAAGCAGCAGGAGCTACAGAGCTGTTATTGCTTCACATAACTCTTTAAATGTTTAGCATCTCTAGTGACACTGAAACGTGAAAATGTTTTCACGATGAGGTCAGGGAGGCAACACAACTACTTGATTAAGTTAATTACTTTATTATTCTATTTAATTTTTATTTTATTATTCTATTGTTTGGTTTATTTACATTGCTTACTTTGTGTTTTCTTGTTAACTTTTTATTACATGACTTGTATTTGTTTATTACTGCACAACTTTATCTTATTTTGTGCAAATAAAACTGAAATTACTGTTGTAATATAACGTGATGTAAATACATCAAGTTACTGACACCAGCGTGCAAGTCCGTACTTTTTGTTACGTTACATTAAAACGTTGGCTTTTGGTTTCACATGGGACGAAGGTTACGCAGGATACGTTAAAACTACAGTTCACGTGGAACGTGTCGCTCTACATCGACTTTCTCTCACTTTAAACACTTCAGTTTCTCTCAGGGTCAAATATGGCAGCAGATGGGTTTGCACAGAGCTCGGCGTGCCCCATAAAGACGTTAAAGTTTGCCTTTGGGCGTGACAAAGCGGAGCATTTGATGCTCTGGAAATGAGACGAGCTGCATGTACTTTCTGCAAACAATCCCACAATACAAATGCAACTGCTGTTGTGAAACTCAGCTAAAGGTGCCGATCACGAATCACTTTGCAGATTTGATTTGAACCACTTTGTTTGGTTCACTTCAAAGATTTATCGTCACTGATAATAAATTGTTTTTCTCTTATTATTTATTTTCCAGTATGAACTCAGTTGTATAAAACTGTTAATGCCAGTTATGAACATTCAGCCTTACCAGTAAAAATGTTTACATTTCCCTTTTGTGCAGATAAATTTGTCTTTTTTTCTCCAAATATGTTCAGTTAGTCTTTTTACACATATGGAAATTAATAAATTGCAGTGGACGTTTTAAGTCCACGTTTTCTAACTTTGCTACACTAAAGCTACGGGTGTTGTTATTTAATGAGGTAAAAATGAATCCATGTGATATCTCATGCAAATATAAATACAGCAGAAACATGTTTCTGTGGTTTTGAGGTGTCTGCAAGGAGAGGTGAAAAATTAAACTGTGATGCAAATAAAACAATGACTGCTTCGTTCTCTTTTCCCCCTTCGAAGCAGAGTTTAGCTCTTCGTTCATGAGCGAAGTCGTTACCAAAACAACTGCATCTCTTCTTCAAACGCGGCGGCGTCTCTGTGAAACTGAGGTAAGACACAAGAAACCGTCTGGACTGCATCTGTGGTTGAGTTGTTAGCGTTTTCTCTGGTAGACGGAGCCACTGTTCTTTCAGAGAGAGGAGTCGGAGGAGTTCATGTGCTGTGAGGAGACGGTGTGTGTGCGTGTGTGTGTGTGTGCTGGCTGCTGTTTGCCTCCGCTCTGCTCTCCTCAGAGTGTTTCTCCAGCTTCTGCAGATCCTCCAGCATCTCCTCGATCAGAGGCGGCATAGAGCCCGGGATCTCCATCTTCAGAGTCACCACCCGCTCAGCTCCTGTGGAAATGTTTCGATCATGATTGGACAATGAGCAACGGCGACTTTATCACCTCCCATCACAGATCGTTTTACACAGAGATTTAAGTCTCTTATGCCTAGTTTGCATTTTTTACACTTAACAAAACAATGGCAGCATCATGATGCTCCTGCGTGGATTTTTGAACAAAAGCGGCGTGGTGGGGTGGCGTTTAACGCAAAAGCGCCGACCTCTAATGTGACAGAAAACATGCACATTGGCAGCACTTTCTAACAGTCACAATGGCCTAACATTCGATGCAATGCAAACTTGCTTGATTTATGAAAAAAAATAAAATAAAAAAGGACAAGAAAATTACCTGAGAATTGGTTAATAAAGAAAACATAAAATTAACAAAAGTAAAAAAGTAGAAAATTGTAACAAATCTGTAACAGAATTTTAAATTTGTAATTTTGATAACTAGAGTTGGAGTTTTATTTGTGGAACATTTTTGAAAGATTTTGTACTAATTTTCTCAGGGTTCAAAGGTTTGCTGAAATCATATATTTGCATGCAAAATGTCATCGCATCTTAACAGACCTCGTTTCGGTGCTGTTTGTAGCTCCACTGCCGGTGTAAAGACGCGATAACTCATTTCTCATTTATTTGCGATCGTATACGTTATACAGAACGACGAGGTGGCACAAAAGCGTTACGTTCATGCTTTGACCGGGTAATGTGAAAGGTGCTTTAGAGTTATTTTAATACTGAAATAATTTGTGATGAATTAAGAACTTTGTTTTCTGACCTTTGGCGCTGATGCTGCGCAGGTCGGTGATCTTCATGAGGGCTTTGGGGAACATGAGGGGCATGCTGGGCCGCCGTTTGCGGGAGTAAATCTTCAGCGCCTCCAGCAGCGGCTCCTGCAGCACCTCCACCTTAGATGGCTCCTCCAGGTCCTGCCGGTCTGTTCAGACGGACAGGAAACACAGGAGTGAATATTTAGCTGTAAAAGGAGGAGTTTATGGTTCACATGTATCACATTTTCTCCCCAAATTGTAAAAACTTAGGTGGTGTTTGTGTCCTCTGAGCTTCAGCACCTCCAGAGACGAGACAGATGGCGCTGAGCAGGCCGCTCTCCGTGTCGTCCATCTGCAGCGGGAGCAGCTGGCCGGCAAACGTGAAGACCTGGTCTGTCAGCGGTCCAAAACCGGCGTTGTGGATCTGAGTGCGGGTCAGAGTCAGCCCGTCTGAGAAGGTCATGGTGTCCTGGTCGGGAGTGTATCTCGTGCAAATTCTCAGGATCTGGATGGAGGAAGAAAAGAGTGAGGAGGAGGAGGGCAGAGGGAAGATAATTAGGTCATGATAAAACTGTGGCACACGGTAATATGGGACAGAAGCAGCTGCAGGAAAGATCGGAAAAACAATGAAATGAGTTCAAGCTGCACGTCACATTTGTACCCAAATGTGCTTCTGCACCTCAGAGGCACATCTGCACACGAGAAAGAACTGACGGTCAGTTAAAGTCCCTCTGAGTATTTTGGCATTTTAAATCACATATTTTTTTGTCACTGATGTTGAATAGCTGCACTGTTTCCCTGATCTTTTTAACAAATAACTTCATGTTATGTCCAAAGTTAAAAAAAGAAGGCTGTTGCTAAAATGCTGAGTAGGACTTTCGTCAGAGCTGTTGGTCATACGTCATCCTCAGAGTTTGCACAGGCGCACTGACAAGTACGACAGGATATTAGGGCCACTGTCGATTAAAAAAAACAAAAACAAAAAATGGAGGGCAATATTCAGAGAAAAAAAAAAAGATTTTCGAAGTTGAATGTCACAAATTTGTGAGAAAAAAATGCTATTTCTGAGTTTAGAAAGTTGGAAATTTAGTTGGATATTCTCTGAGTGAAAAAAGCTGAGAAAAAAAGAAAAAAAAAACTATTTTTATTACTACTATTTTTACTATTACTATTTTTCTGACTTTTTTTTCCTGGAAATTTCAGACTTTATAAACTCAGAAAATATACATTTTTTTTCTCACCAAATTGCGGCATTAATCTTCAAAATTCTGAGTATTTTTTCTGAATATTCCCCTCCATTTTTTAAATTTATTTTATTTTTTTCATCTACAATGGCCCGAATACGCCATCACAATCTTGCCTCTTTGCCTGCATCTGGACAGAAAACATTAAAAAAACATTGTAATGAGCTGCGCGGTCAGCTTATCTTGATTTTTTTTGGGCTACACTTAAGATGCGACACTAACAAGACAGTGAGCTTTCATTTTGGGATTATTCCTTCAGTTTTTTCTACCGTACACAGCGCTGTGAAAAATCTACTTTTTCACTGAAAGTGTGTAATAAAGGTCAGATAACTCCTAAAGACCACAGTGAGCTATGCAAGAGAAGAAGTTACCGAGCCAGCTGCTTCTGGCAAAAATAAGGTGCTCAGGTGGAGGCCCGATTTGATACAAAATATACGGTACGGCTAATTTATCAACGACAATGACAAACTGACAGGAAATGTTTAACAGTTCTGTATCTCATTAATTTGTTGTTGGCGTTTTTGCAAAATTAGCAAATAAAACTAGTTGCCCATATCAACGATCGGTTAAATCGTGAAGCTAAGTGTTCATTATTCAGAGGCGTGTGAGCTCCTTTCCTATTAGAGACCAACTGATATATTGATTTATACTGGCCGATATTGGCTTCTCACAGACATAGCAGTAATGCCGTAAGTTGTCCGATATGCTCCGATAGTTTTTTTTTTTTTTTTTTTTACAGAACAAAGAAATACGCTTTCATGTTTTTATTTGAGCGTAACATCTTCTTGTTTAACTCTGGTTCAAAGTGTTGAGGAGGGTGTGACAAATCTAGACCAGACAAAAAAGACCAAACGAGGAGAACCTGGCAGAAATCCCAGAACGCTTCATCGTGTAAAGACTCGACAGAGCCTCTGCGGGTACACGACGTTCCCCTGCTGCTATCAGAGAGCATCAGAGGAAGATCCTGTCCTGACGGGGACGACGACAGACAGACTTGGCAGGCGGTGACGGGGGGAGACGGAGGGAGGGTGTAAGGCGATAAAACAAACAACGCACTCTGCCTGAGGGCTGCTGTCTGTCTGACAGCACGCCTGTCAGTCTGTCTTCGGCAGGAACGCTGGCTGACGGCGAGTCATGACCCACAGAGGTGTGAATCTCAGTAGGTGTGTGTATGTGTGTAGTTTTATTTTTTTCCCATTATTATGTTTGTTTTTTTTGGGGGGAGTTTTCCTTAGTCAATGTGTCAAACAGTAAAGCCCTAAATTGTAATTTGTGATAACAGTAAAATGATAAAATTGACTTGACTAGATCTGTGTCTGTTCTCTGTGTGACATGGCAATGGTTCTTGAATGAAACATTAAACTTTTGTTGCAGTTTGGCCTTTCATTCATAAGATTATGGCGTTTTGGGGGACTGAAATGCAAACTTTTAAAACTGCAACCCTTTCTGCCGCCGTGTGAAGTGGCAGCGTGCAGATCCTGTGAGAATCCTGTGTTCTTCGGTGGTGTGGCCTGACATGAAAAACTGCAGTAATGTTGGTTCTTTGTGCAGATCCATGTACACAAGGATCACTTTTACAATGTTAGCATATAAACATGGATTTTTTTGAAACACAAAGGAAACAGTTTTCCGTTTTTAGCAGTGCCGCTCTCGTCTAAACGTGGCCTAAGAGTAATCCATCTCGTTCAGTTTTAGAGAATCTCGTGTTGGGGAGATAAAGAGATCTGCAGCTCACTCATATATTTTGTCATCATCAAAAAGTTTCTGCTACAATTTCCTGAAGTCTTGAAGTAGAAAGTTATTTTAGGAGACACTCAGACGTACCAGGATGTCCAGGCAGGCGGTTTTTAGCAGAGTGATCTGGTCGGCGATGGTCAAGCCGGTGAAACCAGGCACTCTCTTGGCGAACTCCACCACCTTGATGATGCACTTGGTGGCGAGCTCGCTGAACTTGTCCCACAGCCCGAGGTCCAGCTGGATCCGGTGGTCTGAGCTGGAGTTCTGGATCAGAACCACAAGCAACATCCGAATAAGGTTTCTTACCAATAACAGCATGACAGCACACTGTGGGCATCAATAAAAATTAGGGGTCGACTGATATCGGTTTTTCAGAGCTGTTACAGATTATTAGCAGTTAATGAGACCGATAACTGATATTTGGATACGATATGCATTTATACTTAAAATTTTAATTTTTCTGTGAATATTAAAAATGTAGAATATAACCAATTCAAACACAAAACGTTGTTTTAATGTATTTGGCAAATGTTTGATCAAATCCGAGACTTTTAACATCATATACAGCAGTTTCCCAGCAATCTTTTTTTTTTATAAAATCAATTGAAAATTTTAATAAAAAATGAATAAATAGAAATTGCTCCCAGAGCTTTTACAAAGTAAAAGTTCCTCCTGTGATGACACTTTCTTTGCACTTTTCAATCGATTAATTAATTAATGTCAATCATTACAATATCTGCCCCAATCTGCCCCAATATTGGCCCCATTAATCTGTCATAATATAAATATTTTTATATTATAGAATTTGGACTTTTGGACCTTACGACGCCCTGGAGTTAACACTGTGTTAATATAAAAAATACTGATTATGGCTTTAGAAAAACAGACAATAATCGTACATCGTCAACAGTAAAAGGAAATCTGTTTGAGTAACTGTCAAAATCCACTCAGAAGAAACAACAAAAAAAGTTTTAAACTCAAAATTTATCACAATGATCCTTTAATTCATAATTTTAGGCAAAGTGGATAAAAAGCGTCTTTTATGTCTTTTAAAGTGATTAAACTTGAGGATTTTTAACTCTAAAAATAAAAAAAGCATCAATAGAGTAAAACAACGACTACGACTTCTAAGCAGAGTACCAAAAATATCCTATTTGAGGGATTTAAGTGAGCCAATTTAGGATTTTCAGAGAGTTTAAGAGTCATAATCCTAATTAATCTCAAACCAGGAAGTTTTTTCAACAGAAAAACATGCTGTTCCTTTTGTCCTTCCTGATTTCACTCACACCTCCAGGCGTCGCTCACCTCTTCTGACTTTAAACTGATGTGAAACCATTCATGCGTTTCTGAAAAGGGCACACCCGGACACATTAAACCAGCCGGATCACTGACTTTGTCACGAAGGAACAAGAACTTGTTCCTGTTTACGATGCATGTGTGTCCCAGCTTGCACGAACATTTAAAGGTACGTTTTTGGATGAGGATGAGACCAAACAGGCCCTTTATTTAATGCAGAAAAACCCAATTTGAATGTTTATCGGCTGCCCTGTTGGTCAGCGCAGCTGAACATGCAAAAATGAAAAAAATCCACCTGATGAAGTCATTTTTACCCCATTTGGTATTTTGAGAAAATGCAGGCTATTTCCACCAGGTGCACTGTCAAAATCAATATTGCTGCAAATCATTGACAGGCTGTGATAATAAGAATTTTGAAAAAATCCACTTTGCATGTAGTATATTGAAAATAATAATTCATTTTTGTGGGTTTTTTTTTCATCTAAAAAAGTTGCAGCATGACAAAAACAGGTATTCAAAGGGTTAAACGTCTACAAAAATCAATGAATATTTGATTTTTGTTTATAGGACTAATGTTGGTCAAAAACCTTAACTTAATGAAAGCAGAAAATAATACTACTATATAATTTTTTTTAAAGCCTTATTTTGAAAAGCGCATTTTTTGTGCAGAGCGATAGGAGTGTGTGATATTAAAGCGGGCCCTAAAGGGTTAATAACTCACCTTACACTGCACAAAAAATAGTAATGTAAAAAGAAATATTGTTGCTGCTAATTATTGACACATCCTAGGCTGTGTAGTATATTGAAAAAAATGTGATTTTTGTGGTTTTTTTTCATCTAAAAACATAGCGACATCATGACAAAAACCTGGCATTTAAAGGATTAAAATTCTGAAAATAATGAATATTTGATATTTATGATTAGGACTGATGTTAGTTAAAAAAATAAACTAAATGAAATTAGGGAGTAATAAATAAATTTATGAGTAATAATATTCTGTGTATTTCTGTACATTATGTACATGTCTTTATTATCATTATTATTATTATTTATTATTTTATTCTATTGCATTATATTCTATGTTAAGTGCCTTCCTTTGTAGATTTATATTTGCATTATTCTGCCCTTTTTAACAAATATTTTATTCAGCTGCTGCCTTCTTAAATCAATGTTTTAAAAATACGAAATATTTAGCAAGTTTTGGGACCTCTTTCGTGTATATTTTCTGTTGATATATCTGTCTAAATTTAATGCTTTGCACCAATGATTGTCCATAAATCCATATTTAAATGTGATGACGCAGCGTTCAGAGAGCACCGCTTTGATCATCTCCTCTCTGCAGATAGTTTTTCCTCCGTAGAGGAATATTATTCCAGCAGTCGGCTCTCGTGCGGTGACTCACCGTGGTGTATTTTCCCAGCTGGCAGAGAGAGGGGAACGTCTCTCTGTGAGCTCTGCAGATCTTCTCCACGATCAGGCCGAGCTCCGCCGTCAGCTCGTACGTCTCCATGACGGTCATCTTCACCGCCTCCTTCTTCAGCTTCCTGGAGTTTCTGTCGTTTCTCACTGCTGAGGAAAACAACGACCCAGATTACGAGACGTTCAGGAAATCAGTGAAAGGGATTCAGACTGTTTAAATGACAAAACCTGATTTTAAACATTTGGCATTTTGATGTGTTTGTCTCTTGATTGCAGGTCATTCACGAGCCTTTTTCATTACTCTTCAAGCGTGAGATGCTTATTTTTTTGTCCACACATTTCAGAAAAGACAGACATTGTTGGACGTGAAAGCAAACAGGGAATTGCACAAAAAAATGCAACATCAACAGTTTAGTTGACCACATTTTGAGTGACTGTATCTTCATAAAAAATGTGTTATACTTAATTCAACTTGACTGAGCCATCTCCACCATTCAGTTTAAGTTTCTTATGATAACAAAATACACGAGATACTGCTGTATCTTAATACAGTTAGTCTTTCTTTCCAGTTTGCCTCCTACTGGAAGTTGAACTCCAGACATTCACAAACACTTTGTGTTGCAGGAATTTTAAATGTGGACGCATTTATTCGACATGTTACCCAACAGATTTATGTCACAAAAATGTATACAAAAAATAAAAATCAAATAAGAGTCAAATATTACAAAAAAAACCCCAAAACAAACCAAAGAAAAAACAAAACATGCCATACCAATCTGCTGATTTTGGTAAAGGTAATGAAACTCAGCTAATGAGATTAAAATGGACTATTTGCTAAGAAATGAAAAAAAATCTGATTATTCATTAATAATAATTCCATAAGTATGATTTTTAACTGTCTAAAGCTGTGTACAAAACAACAGAATTGTATTTTTATGGTAAATAAATTATTTTTTTTAATATAAAAAGCATGAATATTCACTGTTGTTAAAACCATAAATTTAATGTAAATCCATTATATGTTTAATGTTTTTCACCTTTTCTGAGATGTTTTCAAAGAACGGTGATGGTAAAATCTGGAATAAATGTGTGGAAATAATACTCGCGCTGGTGAAACTACTAATTTCGTTGTCAAAAAACTGACATACGTTGGTAAACTAACAAAAAGCAAACATTGTAACAGTACATGGTTCCTAATATGTTTAGTTTTGTTTTTTGTTATAACATTAACATGAAGTGACATCTCAACTTTTTGGTAGAAGCCTATTTCTAAAAAAATGGGGTCTGTAAAATAAATAATAAATAAATGAAAGAAAAAATGATGTCTCTGAGGAAATACATAAATAAATAAAATATGTTAAATTAGTAAATACATAAAATAAAAAAAATTGATAAATGAATGCAGAGGAAGAATCTTTCCCTTGCTCTTCTTCCTCACGTGGACATTACATGGTTAACTGAGTTTTTGCTGTACACATCCTGAGTGTACAGCTTGTGTGTGTGTAAACATATATATATATATATATGTGTGTGTGTGTGTATTTGTACTGTACTGTGTGTCTATTTAATGTCCTTGGTATTTGTTTTGACTCGTTTCAACAGCCGAATGTTTAAAAGGACGATTTAAATTCCTCACAGCACAAAAACACCGTGCGTGTTTTCGGCAGAGGAGGAAACGCCCTGTGCCTCCGTGTTACAGTTAGTGACACACCACAGATGTTGGTATTGTCTCCTAGCAACCGCAGTTATTAATGGTGACCTCTCATGTTGTCACGAGCGTGGTGGAGTAGATCGGCAGAGTTTTTCAATTGTATTTATTTTTGGCTCTTTAAACATTTTAGTGGAGAGAAGGAAGACGTCTCTACGGCCGATATCTCCAAAATTTGGCAACTTTAGGGGGTGAACTGTCCCTTTTAGAGCTTTTACTACTCAGTGCTGCCCCGAATTAAATCCTGAAGACTAAAATAAAAAACTGTGTCACACTTTAGCAGCCAAGGAGACGAGACCAAAAGTATGAGGACAGGGGTTTCACATATTTTTGCAGTGCAGCTCAGGTGAAGGGAATTTCAGTTAACGCCTCTAAAAATAACAAATGAACTCTTCCTCCGGCAGCAAATAGTTTCCAGTGAAACCAGTTGGCAGTGAGTCTGAACTGATCCTCAGGGAGCACGTGAAGCCGGCTAACGCAGCCTAACCAGGTTAGTGTTTCATAATCACTTCGGTAACGGTGTCAACACGTTTCAGTGCGTCCCACTGACTTGGCTCAGGCAGCTACACACATGTCAGAGGAGCTGAGGATTATGCAACACCTCCGTCTCTGCCCTCCTGCCTACTCCAGCCTCCCCCCCCTCCTCCCCGTCCTCCTCCCCCTCCTCCTCCTCCTCCTCCTCCTCCCTGATGCCCTACATTCAGCCATCATTGTGTAAACACTCGCAGTGAGATCGTGTTACACACTGACTGAGTGAAGCGGCGCGGCGAGCGGTTACATAGCATCCATCTGTCGCTCCATGTGACGTTTTTATGTAATGTGCGTCTGAGTGCGGAGCAGCAACAATGAGAACAGGCGGATGGGAGGCTCCTCCTCTGCTGCCCTATCGCTGCCCTCCTCCACATAACACACGCTCCGCTATCTGGGTCGATGACTTTGTTTCTGTGGTACAGTTGAGACGCTGGAGTTCGAGCTCATTGAGAACTTCTCCATGAAAGTCAGTATTTTAAAAGATTAATTAACCCTTAGGGCCCCAAAAATCATAAGAAAACTCCAAGGAACTCACTTGTAAAATGTTTAAATGGCTTTATTTCTACAGCATGGTCATGATGGACCTTAGAAACTACGCGTTTAGGCATATAAGTCTGTCAGGGAGTCAAAAAATTAAATCAAATAAAACTTGACTTTGACTCCCCTACGAAGGCTTGTATGCCGAAACGCGTAGGAGTGTGTTTTTAAGGTCCATCGTGACCATGCCGTAGAAATAAAGACGTTTTAACATTGTAAAGCTTTCTTTCTGATTTTTCAAATCTTAGTATATCTCCACCAAAAGAGCTCTTCGAACAGACGGACTTTTGAGCTCCTTTTCTTGCATTTTTTAACCCTGAAGGCCCATTTAATATTCACACAGAGACTGTTTGTATCGACGTGTTTCAAATCATGTTTCAGCGAAAATGTTGAAAGTGCTGGAAAGTGCTGAGCACTGATAGATGAGTCCCTGCTCACCTTTTTTTGAAATCTTCGTTCAACACGAAATCGTGCGAGAAAAACAAAGTTTTGTTAACAAATTCACAGCAACACTTTGGGAGTGAGTGATGTGTCAGTCGTCATTTTGCACAAAGGATCGTCCCACATGTTTAATGATATTAGGGGACACACGGTATAATAACTAATCTGCCTTTCGAGGGCAAAATTGACACCACGTCTCCTAGCAACACTCAGATGTCAGTCGAATGGGAAATACCCACTAAGAGGATTTACTCCCAAACAACCTTCCCCCAAAAAAACCTCACTGTGGACAGTTTTAGGGATTTTCTGGATCTGCTGATATAAAGCGTTTTAATTATTGAGCCCTTGACTCATTTTGTTTTGATCGTTTCATCGTGAGCGAGGCGGCAGCAGAGCTTTTTCAAACTGAAACTATCTGCACGTTCGGACAAAACTTCAGTAAAAGCAGAAGATTTTCGTTTTATGATTTGAGTAAACTTTTAAGGACTGATTGGCGCATTTTACGTGCTTTTAATTTTTCATTTTTTTGAAAATTTTTTGAAAATGAAATTAGAAAGTAATATAAATTTTGTGCACAGAGTGTGTGTGTAATATTCGGTGTATTTTTGTACATTATGTACATGAGATTGTTATAATTATTCTGTTTTTATTTTATTTTATTCTATTGCATTATATTCTATGTTAAGTGCCTTCCTTTGTAGATTTATATTTGCATTATTTTGCCCTTTTAAATGAATATTTTATTCAGTTGCTGCTTTCTTATTTGCTGCTTTAACAAAACAATTTCCCTCACAGGATTAATAAAGTATTTCTTTTTTTTCTATTCTAATATTAAAGCGGGCCCTACCAGTTAAAGCTGTGGACTCCATGGTGGTTTCTATGGTCCAAATATGCTTTTTTTTTTGCATTGTGCTTCCATAAATCACAAACCTAACGTGTAACTGCTTCTAAAAGACACAAACGATAAACCTGAGGTGTCAGTCAGTGACTCTGACCTTTATCTTCCTCTCTGTGATCAATGACATCTACAATCCATCGTCCGCTATCTGTTATCTGCTCTGTCCTTGAAGGCGTCACCTTTTCCTCACAGCCTTCAGCCTGAGAGCGCGCAGAGGAGGAGGTCTCAGGAGGCCTCAGGAGGTCTCAGGAGGCCTCCTGCTGAATCAGAGTGGGTCAAACACTTACACTCCTTCGACATTCCCGCTGCGAAGCACTTCTGCAGCCGGCAGTACTGACAGCGGTTCCTGGTGATCTTGTTGATGATGCAGTTTCTGTCTCGGTGGCAGGTGTACACCATGTTTTTCTGCACGCTGCGCCGGAAGAAGCCCTGCAGAGGCAACAGGGGAGAACAGAGAAGATATGAATTATTTAAGGGACCAGAGTATTTTTGACGGTGTAAGCAGGTATATTTCTGTTCTAGTTTGATGGGGTCTGGACCAAAACACCACCCTATCTGCACCCGTGGCCAAGTTTTAATAATGTGTAAGAATGAGAACAATAATCTGCACCGAGCGTTTTTTTATTTTTTGACAGGTGCCACGACTACGATTGTTGGCGTTTGCCGCACAGAACCGCTGAAGAGTTTTGTCTTGAGAAGGTATGGCCAATATCCAAATGAAGAAAAGTAGAAAATAATTTAAAGAGAGAGAGAGGCTGCTCCTCTCTGTTCACACTTTTTCAAAAAAGTGGCAGTTTTTATTTCTACTTTTTACTTGAGATACTTGTTATTTCACTTGAAAGCCTGAATTTCACTTTGCTAAGAAAAGAAGGGAAAAAGAAAATAATGTGAAATAAGAGAGAAAAGAGAAAGCTGTGTTTGCACTTTTCTAAAATAGGCATATCTTTTGTTTAAAAGGATTATGGTCTGTTTTCTGTTACTTTATTTCTGTAAAGGCAGCTGTTGTTTCCACACATTTGCCATAATATATTTGCATGTTAATGTTGTTCAAAAATATTGTTGAAATGATATGGATATTGTACTTTGTTGATTTTATTTGACAGACATTATGAGGTTCAGACCTTTGCTGGACTTCTTTGAATTTGAGTTGAATACCCCTGGTTCATATTGATCTTGGTGTCTTTATCTGTGCAAATACAATAATCAATAACTGACTAATGTGACAGGACACAATAAAACCTCCTGTGCAAATGTGTTACACATAAAGAAATTCAATTAATTAAAACAACATCAATTCATTAGATGAGTTATTTCACTGAAATATTTGACCTCATTAGGAGTCAATAGGAAACATCCTATGGAAACCACGAATACCTGCGCAATATTTTGAAAATACTGATGTGTATTAAAACATCTGCCTGCTCAGTTGAGAATATTATAGTTTTACTGTTTTGACAGTGAAAATACTGTTATGTGTACAACTCTCTGAGACCAGCCCACAAACTTTACTTTTGTTAATATGCACTTTTAAACTCCATGTTCAATATTACTTTTAAACATTATTATTAGACACTTTGTATTTTATTTTCACTTATTTGATGCTCTGTTGTTGTGTTATTGTTATTTTTTGCTACTGTACTTTTGGAGCAAGCTGGCACAAGAATTTCCTTCAGGATTAATAAAGTTCTTATCTTATCAAACGTAATACAAAATCTGCAGCTTTTAATGTAATAATCTCACAAACATGACACATTTTCCACAAACCTGATAGCAGTTGCCCACTACAACGGTAGTACGTAATTTCCTGCAACTGTTTTTACATCTGCAGATTTGTTACGTTTGTGGCATTTGACTTATGCAAAAAAAATCTATTTAAACAGGATATTAACGTGCCCAAAAACAATTCTGACAGCGAATGATAAAGTTGTGTGTGTTTGAGAGAGTGGAAGAGACGGTGAAGGATGGACTTTCTGAGCGTAATGTTTCTGTCAGTTACTTAACTCAGACGCTGCTCTGACACGTTCTGCCCAAACCTCTGATATTTTCTCATGAGCTGACTCGAACCCGTTAGCAGGTGTATGAGTAAATAAACAAACAACAACAATGACTACAAAGACCATTTTTCATTTTCATATTAAATTTGTGGGAAGTTATTACAATTTAGAAAGCTGAAGATTCCCATAAACGTAATAAATCCCTGCAAAAATGTAACAGTTATTACATTTATAGTGGGCAACTTTTATTCCGCTTGTGGGATTATTACATTAAAACGTGCAGATTTGTTTTATGTTTGTGGTTTAATACATTTGAGGGTGTTACAAAGCTTTCACAAAGCTTCATTTTCAGCAGAAACTAAGTGCGATTCTACAAAAATGTCATAGACTAAAACTTTATTAGCAAGAAACATGAAAGAAAAAGTGGAGTAAAAACGTCTACAAATCTGATTATTTACAAAAGCGTGTTTATGTTGCACTGTAATATTGACCACGTTGACATTTGCTAACACGTGTTGGTTTATCAGGACAAAGTTCAGGACGTTGATGTTTCTCTGAGAAAATTCAGCCATCAATAACTGATATGTGACACAAAAAAACAAACATAATGTGAAAAATATTCTTAAATGTTCTCAACATATTTGCTTCATATTTAGTTAATTTTTTCCCTCTAAACTTCAGAATCAATTAAAAAGTTTCATCCCAAAAAGTGCATGACACACATTTAGAAAATGAGAAAACTGTTTTTGAGCAAACAACTTAAAGGTATAAATTAATATTAAATTGTCCGTTACTGTTCGCTTTGTTAAAATTAACATTGTAACGAACTTAAGCTTTGCTATATTTGCATTTTTTCTGCATCGTGTGCGGGATTTCTGTCGCTTTCTCTTGCATGCATCATCCTTATGTTCTGGTCACTACTTTTTAATTAAGTCCCAACATTATCTGCATGTTGTGCTGCGGAGCACAGCAAAAAAAAAAAAACAAGTTAAAAATAAAAAAAAACCTTGCTACACACAGAGGAACGGTCACAGGTGATGATTGAGAAGTATTATTTCGGTGTAAGTCTATATATTTATTTTTAGTAAAATCGTGGACAGCATGTCTTTGTCCCAGAGCATGCTGTGAGGAGGACAAGTTACCTTGCAGCCCTCGCAGGCGCTGACGCCATAGTGGTAGCCCGAGGACTTGTCTTGACACACAAAACAGGGTTTGTATGTGCGAGGAGGCGGCGGCGGGGAGGCGGGGCTGGCGAACAGGTCGTCTGAGCTGGAGCTGGAGCTCTGACTTCCGACGGCTGCAAACACACAATATCAGACCATAAAAAACTCAAACACACACAGCACAGAGAAAGTAACACACTGTAACTTACTCGTCTGAAAATTTGACTTGTGCATGATTTCATGATGACGGCGTGACAGTTAATAGAATATCTTTGGGTTTTGGTCAAACAAAGCAACAATTTTAACTGTGGGGAACGAGCATTTTAAAGTTTTTTTCCTTTTTAAATTAGATTTTTTTTCAGTATTATTCAGAACAGCTGATGTCGATGGTAAAGGTGAGAGAAAGTGAGTGTGGACGACATGCAGTAAAGTTTTTTTAACATATTATAACATCAATGAATCTATTACAGGACTGCAACCTTTTTATTCTCAAGTTTTAAAATTAAATATTCTAACTGCAATGTCACATTTGCATTCAAATTTTGTTTTCTCTGACCTCGATGGATCGTATGAGGTCGTTTGCTTTGAGGCGTTTTTAAAATTCTTGACCGATCAGTGAGCAAAGCTGATGGGATGATCATAACGTCGAAACACCTGAGAGGGCGTTTTAAGTGTTTTGAGCTCCAAACAATTGATGGCAAAATAACAAAAATAAGGCAGCAGCCACTCTTTACTACAAGGATTTTTTTTTTTACAGACACCAGTTTCCTCCTGTGAATAAAGCCTGTCCTCTCCATCAACGTCAGGCCAAAATGTAAACTTATACAGCAGAAATACTAAAAAAATCAAAGATCTAGGGCTCTGCCCGACTCACTCCAACACTAGATATCGAGTGTGTTGCATTAAGTTGCTGTGAGCTGTAAATGATCCACTTATAAACACGAGGTCTCTCCTACTCCCGTCTGTCTACAAAGAGTAGCGTGAAAGTCTAGAGCGTTCACTCTACAGCAAAATCTAGGGCCCAAAACATGCGAGACATCCACCCAAATATCCAACTGTTTGACTTGAGGCAACGTCAGTCAACTTTTCCCAATAAAAAAGTGTGGAGTGACGTATCTGCACCTAAGAAACCAAAAAGAAAAAAGAGTGAAACCCAAAATGTGTCAGAAAAAGCAGAGTTGGTGCTCCGTGGTGCAACAAAAGCTGAACTCATCAGTCTTTGACTTTCTTGCAACATCACAAAATTGACTCATTTTATTTTCTTTGAAAATGTTTTCACTGCAGATGTTTCTTCCCTAAAGTGCAAACAGCTTAAAGCTGCGTTTTTCCCAGCTGAATGTATCATTTCACTCCATCGATCACAACAGCCCGCCCTCCCGACTGCTGCGGTCCGAGGGGCTCGCTCAGCCTCCCCGCCGGCTCTCTGATCACCTCCACCGCGCCGACGCTGACAGAAAACGAAAGAAAGCCGTTTTTGAAAAGAGGCACAAAACGAGAAAAATTGCTCATCTACATCCCCTTGAACCCGTGGCCTCCGATTGAACCTGGAATCAGCGGGTCAGTCGAGGACACCCCCATCAGCCCGAGCCCTCCAACAACACACAACAATGCAGGAGCATGCCACGAGCCCAGCTGACGGATGAGAGGGAGGAGAGAGAGTGTGTGTGTGTGTGTGTGTGTGTGTGTGTGTGTGTGTGTGTGTGTGTGTGTGTGCGGAGGGGCGGCGAGAGTGATGTGGTCGAGGGAAGGGAGAAAGACCCCCCCATCCCAATTTAGGAGGTGTTATTTGATGTATGCAACGATGTATTGTGTGAGTCAAAAACCCTGAAACATTTGAACAGCAGCTGTTGAGTAAAATCACAGAAACTTTCATGTCACACTGGTGCATGTTATCTGTGGTTCTACTGATAAGATACCAAATACAACATCCATAAATCATAATTCTGCAGATGCATTTTCTGTTGCAGCCCTGGCGACGTATTAACTTATGTTGTTGAATATTTTTATATATTTTTTAATAATATGAAATGTCAAAAACTAACTTCCTTCAAGTTGCTTGTTTTATGCAACCAAAATCCAAAATTTACTGTCATACATGACAAAGAAACGCTTTAAATCCTCATGTTTGAGGAGCTGGAACCAGCAAATTTTGGGGCTTTCCTGCTTCTGCTTGAAATATGAGCAAAATTATAAATTTATTATCAAAATACACGTAATTTAATGAATTGCTGCAGCTTTGGGTTATTTATTATTTATCTTATGTCATTTTTATGCAAAAGTTAACTTTTGTCTCCTCCTGGTATTTTGTATGTTTTGCAATTAATAATAACATTAATAATAATCTATATTTGTAAATATAAACATAAATTCAAAAGATAAAATAAAATCAAAATGTTGAAACTTTTAAAATAATGAATATAGTTTGCTGAATCATAACTGTTTGTCCTATGAAATACCAAAACACTGAAAGATACTTAAACAACATTTACTCTACTGTCATATTTGATGAAGAAAAACTTCAAATCTCCACGTTTGAGAAGCTAAAACTAGCAAATGTTGGAGTATATTTACTTAAAAATGGCCGAAATAATGGTCGATTGTCAAAAAAATTGCAAAATAATTTTTTTTCATTAAACAAATCGATTTACTCAACAAAGAGGCTGAAGAGGACAAATTGTCCCTTTTTTTTTAAAAAAAAAAATAATAAAAAGATAATATAACATATACACTCTCTGTTGAAACGACTGCTTGTCCTGTATGTTTGTTTTGTTTAGTTTTTTGTTTTGCTCTCATTCTTTGTTTCTTGTATTTTTTATTGTACTATTCTGTTTATATTTGATAAAAAGCAACAAAAAGTAAATTACTAAAAAATAAAAAATGAAAAAAAATACATCAAATCCATAAAATGAAATATATAATATCTAATAATGTGAAATATAATAATAAATCAGTCACAGGTGCCATTTTTCTGTAGAAAAAGTACTTATACTTTGGTACTTTTACTTCTTAATGATAAATTTTGCAGGACTTTTACTTCATCTTCTTTTTTACTTGCACTTTTCCTGCAGCAAAGTATCTAAGGATACTTCCTCCATCATTGGCAGCAGTCCGGCTCTCCTCTGACCTCCTGAGCCGGTGACCGTCCGGTGAACCCGCTGTGACCCCAAACTGACCGTCCCCCGTCCCAAACACAGACCACCACACCGTCACGAGCCGCTCTGATACCCCGTTTACCGCTGCTGCTCTCCCACTTTCCTGCTCAAAAGAAAAACTCCTGCCAGACGAAACTCATCGAAAAAGCATCATAGTATTTAGTTTTACTAGTATCTGGCAGTAATAAGCACTGTGTAGTTGTACACAGCTACAAAGACATAAAGTGTCATTTCTGTTCAGTATTTTTCAACTATCTCCTTTAAAGACATTTAAATTACAACTGTTTTTACTACATTGTCATTTATTATGTGTTTATACATCAGCTCCTACATACAGGAGCCCACATGAGGACTTATTTTTGTTGACAAACGCATTAATAAGCACTTATATCTGCTTACAACCACATTTATACATTTATCCATTGATTAAAGACGTATGCACAGCTTATAAATGTTAAATAAGAGGGTTGCAGTCAAAGGTAAAGTCCTCCACACATGATTAAAGGATAAACTGAGGATGGTAACATTTCCTGTTTTAAAAGTGTTGATACACCATATCTAACTTTTTATTATTTTTTATGCACACAAATGTTTTTTTTTTTTTTTTTATTTTTGGCCTTTTAGCTTTAAATGTATTTTATTTTATTTATTTATTAATTTTCATCTTTTTTTTCCTTCTGCACATTAGTCTCAAATTGTTTTACTGTTTACGTTTGTTTGTCAGTCCACAGTAAAGCATTATGAATTATGCTACATTGTATAAAAAGTGCTCAACAAAATATGTTGATTTACTTATTGATTAAGAAAAGTCACAACAGGGAAGATAAGAAGTGCAGTGAATTTAAGCCATATTTCTACCTGTATACACATATTATCAAAATCCATCCCCCTATCGGTGCAACGTCGTGTTTTAAAATGTTATTTAAATGTTAAAATTGATCCTAATCATGCATTCAACTAACAGAGACTGGGCCTCACCCTAACATTAACCAGCTTGTGTTTTTTCTGCATTGTGTGTATTTTGGATTTGCACATTATTTTATGTTTTTTCTCTGTATTTTTACCTTTTTTCTGCAGCAGAACAATTTCCCTCAAGACAAATAAAGTTCTGTCTTATCTTTCTTAGCATACCTCCTGACCTTTAGTGTAATCACCAAACTACAGACACAAAATCACACAAAAATCAATAAATGCAAAACAAAAATTGGTTCAACTCTTTGGCTGTAAACTCATTTGATATAATTTTGTTTTGCAAAGATATTTAAGCATTCTTGAGGGTCTGAGGATGGAGGGCGTCCAGCCACAGATCTGAAGACCTCTGAGGCAGATTTATGGTTTCTGATTTTGGGTCACATCAATAAAATTAACTTGATTTAACATGGTTGATAATAACATGTTTTTTGTCCTTATAAAAACACAGATTTGTCAAAATATAACTATATGCAATCACCCTTACCACTAACCTGTAGCCCTATATATCTTCTAATCAACACTGTTATATATATATGTACTATATATATATGTATTTTGGATGTTTTATCTCTACACTCTCTCCTACTTTGTGCTGCAACTGCCTAACTATTTTTTTTCTCAGGATAAATAAAGTTATTTCTTATCTAAAAACCAAACAGTCACATATTACAATTGAAAATTCAATGAAAAATTTGGAGATGCAAGGCTAAAAATGTTGACCTATTATGTCAAGCCTTAGTGAGTAAACACACCTGATACAATTTTATTAAGCAAACATACTGAAATATTTTTGAGGGCCTCAGGATGAATGGTGTCCTGCATAAATTAACTTTATTTACTATAATTGATTTTAAAAAAAACAACAGCGATATTTTTCTTTTAAATCCACAGATTCACCAAAATGTATCTTTCTGCAAAAGGATAAATATCTTTGCACAACACTTAACTTAAAATGTAAATACCAAACAGTCTTATTGAAAATGCATGTAAATATGAGTAGATGCATGGCTAAATACTGCATTGTACGCCACTATAATAAATTATTTTTAGTGCTGTAAGGATGAAAGGTCAAATTACAAGACCTTGGAGGCAAATTTGTGGTCAATAAAATCAACTTGATCTATCCCTGATTGATTTCTGTTTTGATAATGAGCTGATGTTTTCCTTGTGGATGTCCATATATTCAGCACAACATTAATGATTCAAATCTTGGAGCAAAATCAGGATTTTTCCACCTACACTGTGAGCACCGGTGCTGCTGCCAGTCCGCCTCGATCAGCTCGGGGAAGTAGGCTGCCAGATCCTGGTCCTGCTCCTGCAGCGTGCACGCGGGGCTGGATGTGGAAGTGTACAAGTCCATGATTTCTCCAGGACCGAAAGCTTGAAACTCCAGATAGTCAAACATGATGTGGCTTCAGAGTCTGCAAAGTCCGAGTGGAAACGTCTGCATGTGCAATTCTCCGCAGCAGGGCGGGTTTCTTCCTCTGTGTTTTGGTGCAAACGGTGTTTTAGCAGTAAAAACGTGCCCGTGTTGCAGTCAGAGGGGCGTGTGCGCTCGGGATCAGACCCAGATTTCCCG
This sequence comes from Plectropomus leopardus, assembly GCF_008729295.1. Classification (NCBI taxonomy): domain Eukaryota; kingdom Metazoa; phylum Chordata; class Actinopteri; order Perciformes; family Serranidae; genus Plectropomus; species Plectropomus leopardus. The sequence continues at coordinate 31,453,589 of NC_056469.1, read as the reverse complement.
CAGCCGGTCTGAAAGTGTTTGCATGTTGCAGCAGCGGGACGACGGTTAAAGTCCAGATCTGGAGGCTGTTTTGCATAACAAAGTTACTTCCAGGACTTCTTCCTCTTATCTCGTCTTTATTGACGAATGTCTCAACTCAACCTGCTTCATACTAGTTATGTCAGCGCGAGCGATGGTGTTACCTAATGTATGCGAGTGAACTCCTCGTGAACCTCCTCCTGCTGACCTTCACATGACCCAGCCGCTGTCTGACGTCACACAGCGGCTGCAAACAAGTCCCGCGCGCACAGGTAAGAGTATCGACACTGAGGTGGACTCGAGTAAAAGTAACCTACTTTAATCAAAGTTTAACCTCAAAAAGTGTCAAAAGTGATTGCAGAAGAATCAGAAATACCAGATTTTTAAATCCACAACATGGTGCCTACATTACCCACAATGCAACTCGACCACCAATGGTCGGAGATGCGGTTGTGTTTTGATTGTAACAGCTAGTGCGCTAAAATAGACACCATAGTCTCTTAAACGGCTCTGTTAGCAGCTAATCAGTGGTGGATATTGGTGCAAATATTTACTGCATCAAAGTACAATTTTTTATGTATTTTAATCAAGTTTGTCCACTTTTTACATTTACTCCACTACATTTTGGAAGCTTGAAAAAAAAAAAAAATTTTTTCTGTACACCAATATAAATATACACATTTTCCCCCAGTTATTTCATAATTTTCTACTGACTCTCTTTCTTTTTTTTTTTTTTTTGCAGTTTGCAGGACATTTCATACCAAGTTGCTGATTGCCTTTTCCCAATGTTTTTGACAGACATCAAACCAGTTTGCTTACATTGCAAAGGTTTAAGTACTTTGGAAAGGCGTCTGACTGCAGCAAAGGAAAACTGATGTCCATCCAGGTTAAGGGTTAACCCTTTGCAACCTGCAAAATTGGCCTGATTTCTTTCAGAAACATAGGAAGAATGAAGAAATGACCCAAAATCAGCATGGAGTTAGAAATAAGAAGTACAACAGAATTACCTTAAAATAGTATAAAAAAAAAACAAAAGAAAAGAAGTTAAAAACTGACAGAAAGGACCAACATAATTTTAAATATGTCATTATTAATAATAATTATTATAAATATAGTTTTTACCTTGTCTTTTTTTAAGACATTTGCCCTAGCTTTTTGAAGAAACTCTTCTAAATCTACAAATTTCTTGCAATTTGTGAAACACTTATAACCAAGATGCTCCTTTCCAGTGTTTTTGGAAGAAATCAAGCCTATTTTTTCATGTTTCAAAGTGTTAAAAGTACTTGTGAAATACATCTGAAAGCAGTTTGAGGAAAGTGATGTCAACCCAGGTGTCAAAAGGTTAAATATTATTCATCCAAGCATCAAACCAAACAAAGATGATTTGATATCTTTGCATCGACAGCTCATAATTTTACATTCAGCAGCTATATTGTTTGGTAAAGATCTTGTAAACTGCCCCCTTAATGTTAATTTCTCAGAGCAAAAGAATGATTTTTATTATAGTAACAATTAGAAATATTTATTTATAATTATTTTATATTATTTTCTGGACCAGCAAAGGTAAAGTTTGTATTTAATCAATGATGTTTTTAACATGCACCAGCTGTTAATAATTTAACACTGCCCTTTTTCACAATGATTTAAAGAATTTTAAAGTAATGTTTTTCTATTTAACTATTACGCATTTGCATGTTTTTTATTTCCTAAGATCCTCCATTGACGTTAAAATTATTTTAGGAGTTTAAGAGGTGGAATTTTCTTGGATAATGACTAAGCCAAAAAAAAAAAGAAATTGTTTTCACTTGACGCTGATAATATTCAAATGACTCCTAATCTAAAGTGAAATACTCTTCCTGCCCCCCCCCACCCTCCCAAAATCACACAAGTGCAGTAAAATGATCATTATGCTGAACATTCAGGCTTTTAGCTCTGGATTCATGGGTGACCGTAAAGGGACACGCGTCTGCTCTACATAAAGGGCATCACAGCAAAGCAGATTAACACTGATGTCCCCGTATTGGCATTTCGTGATTGAAAGCATGTGGCCTTTTACAAAATCAATACTTTTTAGCCTCAGTTTCTCTTCATTCACGTCCACTTCAGTTCTTGATCCTTGACTTTAAGTGAGAAATATTTGCAGCCAGGAGGATCCATAATTAAATCTACCAGGAGATAAAGTAGGTCAGCTGCAAGATGGGTTGGTGGGCGGAGGGGGGAAGGAAATCTGTTCCACTTTAAAATAATGGACCTAATTTACAGCATTCATCAGCTGGAAATGACTGAAAACAAGTTCCCTGCCCTAAAAACAAAAAAGAAATTTATAAAAGAGGATGTTAATGCGTCATGTAAAAATGATAAAGACAGGCGGGCGGTACCAAAGAAGAAACTATTTTGTTTTGTTTGAAATAAAAATACACTTGATCTCCTTCAATGCCACTGCTAACCCCATTGAGGCGCAGAGGCAGCGCAGATCCAATGTTAAAGGAGGCTAATTACTCCCAGTATCTCCCACACTCCAGGGAGGCGAGGTCATCTGGAGGACAGGCATGTGAAACATTCCTGCAGCCCGCTGCTGGACCTCCCTCCAGCCCAGTCTTCCCCTGTCCTCCTTTCTCCTCCTTCATCCATCCTCCCCCGGCTCCTCGTCTACCTCCTTGTCGCTCTGTCCCATTTAGCATTGCTCACTTATTTTTTTTTTTTTAGGTCTCCATCTCGATCACTCTCTCCAATGTTCACTCAGGCATTTATATATTTATTTATTTCTTTATTTATTTCTTTTCATGGTCGTGCATCTGTTCGGCCATTCATCATAAGTGTTTGTGGCAGGAGGTTGAGATATAGAGATTTTTTCGGATTAAACAGCAGTTTTTTGACATTAAACTTTGGCACAGCTGTTTTTTGAAGGCATGCTAATGTCTGCATGCAAACATGCTGAAAAGAGGATGGTTACCCGACATTGCGTGAGTGCAAAGCTTTCAAAAAACATGCATGATGAAAAAGGTAACGCTTGCACAATTACTCCATGCCACACAAGTTTATTCAAGACAGCGTTTCGATCCTGCTTTGTTTTGTGTAGTAGGGGATTAATATGTTTTGTCACCTGTTTTTCTTTAAGTTTTAATGTATAACGCCTGAGTCTCTTTCCTTTATAGATGTTAGTATCTGTGAGCTGAGTCAAGTTTTTTTTCACATTTTTTTCTGTGTTTTCTGTTTATTGTTGCATTGTTTTGCCCTGAAAAATCAAAAATTAATAAACATATTGTTAAAAAATTCAATTCAATTCAGTCCCACTAGGGGCAGTTAGTTTAGAGCAGCATGTAAAGACTATAAAACAAATACACGCACAAAAACATGCAAGTGCACCAGGAGCCAAGGAACTGGGATAAGAATAAAGTACCAGTAGCTGAATTATTGCAAAATATAAATAAAAGGTGTATAACATACAGGTGTATAACATTATTTGTAAAAGTCACGTTGACTTTTTCCGTGCGTCAACAGTGCTGCCATATTTAAGAGCAAAATTTTCCTGTGAACATATGTGTCTAAACCCAGCCTGCTCTCGTTCTGAGGTTTCAAACACTGCCGCTTTTGCAGTAATTTCAGCTCGAAATCCTGATGCAAGAAAAAAAGCAACCCTTCGGCTGTATAATACAGAGTCAGCTGAGAATGTCACTGTTCTGTTTATAACGTCCGATCGTGGAAATGCGACCAGCATCGTTGAACGTCAACAGCAAACGCACAAGGATACCTAGAGAGTAATATGTAGACACTGCAGTCATTGAAAAAGCAGCAATTCGTCACAATTTGGGATGAGAAAGTGGTAAACCAGGCCGACAGAAACAACTTTATCCTATTACCGGCACCTGATGAACAGAAACACGATCACCAAAGTCTCAAGCGTTTATCCAACTATCCATCAATCATCCTAAAGTGTATTTTCATCAGATTTCATGGTAATAAAATCTGGTTTCAGTTAAATATTAGATAATGTTAAACATAAATATGCTCATTATTTATATACTATGATATATGTTATTATATGAAATGTTCAGAACAATCTACTTTTAGAGTGTTTCTATTATTTGGGTTTTTTCCTTCAGATTTGGTGTCATCAAGGAATTCTACTTTAAATATAAAAAACCACTCAAACCATGTCTTTGGTTTGTTACAGCTGTAAAATGCTTTTCATCTGCTCCTCACTTTGTGCATTTTCCCAGCGTTTCGTCCAAATATGGCGTCGCACCAAATGGTAAATAGGAGCAGAATGACCAGCTACTTAACAGATCCTCAGCCTTCCTTTTGATTCTTTACAGCCAGTTGTAAACCTTCACTGGGAGCCCGACACCATTCAGGGGTTATTTATTAGCGCAATATATCTCTTTATTTTCACTGTCACACAAACAGCAATGGGATGGCAGAGACCGAGCAGGTTTAAAGGGCTCTCTGTAAGTCAAACTCCTCTTTGAAGTTTTCTAAAGGATCGCGTCTGGCCTATTAAAAAACTGAAAATTTAGACCACTCTTGCTGATTGATGAACGGCTGCTACGATTTCTTAATTTGGAACATCTGCAGCCGATAAGATCTCTGCGACACGACAGTTTGTAACGCTGACCTGTCGGGGATTAAGTAGAGTTTTACACTTTCCAAAGGGGACGTACTTCAGACTGATTAATGTTTTATTAGTTTTTAGAATATATAGAACCTAAATCAAATAAATTATCTGATTTCATCTCAGACAAAGGCCATTCTTGGAGTGATAAAATATCCACACACACACCAATTGTTGATTCACATACACAGAACTAAACATTAAATTCACACAAGGACAAAAACGTCGATCATTGGCTTGATAAATGCTTAGTCTGCCCAAGTTAACCGTTTGTAACCTAAGAAAATTGGCTTATTTTCTTTCAAAAACATAGGAAGAAGGACATGAGCTACAAAAGAAGAAATGACTCAAAAATTAGCAATAAATTACAAAACTATTGCCTATTAATCACCCCCCCCCCCCCAAAAAAAACCAAAAAACAAAAATCAAATCAAACAAAATATTAGTAATTATGACAATGACAAATATATTTTGGCCCAGTTTTTTTCTTTGTCTATGTAGAATTTTTTATAATTTTTATAAATTTTTATAATATTTTATAAATCTATTATTTTTTACAATATGTAGAATATTTCTTACGAGGTTGCTCATTGCCTTTTCCCCATGTTTTTCAAAAAAATCTCACCAATGTGCTGAGGGTTTACAGGTTGAAGAAACTGATTTCAAGACACTTTGTGGATGTTTGGCCAATTATTGGAAACACACTATTGCAGAAAGCTTTGACAAATGACATTTTTCTGTAACTGCTGTTCATTTTTTCAGTGGGAAGCAGAACAGGGTGCTAAATTACAGTAAATGTTTAATTTGCTTTAATAGGACACAGAACATTGTGAGGCGTTGGTGTCCGGAGATTAACCAAAGCCTCAAAGAGAAAAACAATTTAAAAGTCTTATTAACAGAGACAGCAGACGTTAAAGCAAAAGTCCACCCTGAAAAAAAAGATGTGCATACAGTGTGTTGCATTTTTAGTGAGTATACAGCCATGTTTTAGACATGATGAAATATCCACAAATTAGCTGCAGCAATATTAACAGTAAATTATTGTATATATTGCCTTAGTGGTTCCTAAGCATTCTAAAAAATACATTAGCTAATCACTTGGATCTCATTTGGCTCAATAATACACTAAATTACACAACTTTAAAACAGAATAACTAAAAAAAAACCAATGTCTGATAATTAGTAATATACAATTTTACCGTTATTTCTGCCTAAAGCTCCAAAAAATACATTTCGATTCTGCATGATAAACCACTGGATGGCATCAGTGAGACTGTGGGAGGGCAGAACTGCTTCTGGTTTTATTATACGATGCCAGATGGCCGGATGGCACCGGTTATGTCAACATGATGCATGGATGTCTGCGTCGCTTCAGAACGCTGTCTGCACGAAACGTGGCAGGATGGCGTCAGGTCGAAACGCTGCTCGTGTTGGTCACGCAGGTTTCTGTCTGAATGGGATTTTTTTTTTCTTCTTTCCTCTTTCATAATTAATCTAAAAAGAAAAAATATATATACATATAAAGGGCAGATTGTATTTCTGAAAAAAGCATAAAAATAGAATGTTGTCGTCAATAAATGAATAAATAAATAAATAAATAAATGCTCCAGGCATTCTGCCGTTGCAGCTTGCAGAAGACATCAATCACAGTCAGTCACTGACTGTGTCAATCACTCTCTCGCTCTTGTTTTCGGGGTTGGGTCTTCCAGCTGAGGTTAAAGTCAGTCTGTGAAGTCTCGCTCATTATCGCTGCACCTATCTGAGAGGGAATAAATGCAACTGTAGAGGAAAATTGTTAAAAAAAAAAAAACACCCCGATACTAATCTTTTGCAAATGCAACTTACTAAGACACGTAGCATCTGACACACATGTTCTCTGTTGTGTTTATTTTTGTTAGTGCAACGCAGCGTTACTTTAGGGAGTTACGAGAGTAAACAGCTGTCTTTAATTGTTGTCCAGTGTGTCAAAATAAAGTTTGAGCTGATTCCTGATGTTTACTCCAGAGAAGTCTGATTCTTGAGGTCTGATGCCAAAGATCTGATCCTAGAGTCTGATTTCTGGGGTCTGGCTTTCTTTGTCTTATACCTAAAGGCAGCGACACACCGAGTCGACTGTTGGCCACTGATCAACGTTGGGCTGCTGGTGAGCGTGTCGGCTATATTCACTGCGTCATGTCCCCCACTGCCTTCTGTCTGCAGCATACTAAACCGGCCGTCGTGCCAACAGTGCAAGACTCACCACTGAAACAAGGTCAACAGACGCTCACCGACTGCCCGGATTATCCAACAGCTGATAGTCGGCTGTCGGTGAGCCTCTGTCAACACAGTTTCGGCGGCGAGTCCCATACTCTTGGACCTCGTTGGGCCTTGTCGGCTTTTTTTCAGCCCAATTCAGCAATTTGAATCTGTGTTGAGGCCTATCTGTGAATGAATGAGTTCAGATCAGTGCACAAGACAAGAACTGGAAGTGAGAAAGACAACAGCTTAAGTCAAGAGGGAGTGAGGTGAGACTGTTCGAGCTCTTTAGCGGAGATAATTCCTGATGGGTTGTGTCGATGTTCACTAACGCACGGTTAATATTTTTTTGTTCCTCCACCATAAGATTGCATTGTTAATGTGCTAAGTGGCTAACTAGCAGCATGACGGTTTTCTAGTTTCCCTTTTTTTAACGGTGATTACAGACAACCAGCGTCTGCTGGTCTGGAGATTTCTTCTCTTTAACGCAGGTGCAGATCACGTGTGCTGCTTGGCCATCAGTTATATGTGTGCAACTTTTTGGCGTAGATGAAGGCGGCGTGAGGCGACACAACAGTTTCATCACTGCTAGTTCTTTGACGTCCAGGCCTTAAGGTCTGATGTCTGATCTTGAGATGTGGGATGTCTGATGCCTGTAATTCAAACCCTGATGTATGATTACAAGATCTGATACTTATGGCCGAGGCACATCAAACAGACGAAGGTCAACTGTTGAGTTCACGTCACCGGTGTCCGAGCCAAAAACCTGCACCTGAACACACCGCAAAGACTACAAGCGATGGCCATCCTGCACGAGAGGAAAAAACTCCATAGCAGCAGCTGGTGGTCGTCTTTATTCATCATTTGAAAAGTGAAACTGGAACACAACTCGCGAACAACATCACAAACAATAACAAACCATTTCTGCTAAAAAGCTCAATAGTTAAAAGAAATAAGTGTACCTAATACTACAACTTTGTTTTGATCTCGCTCCCTCATGACTTTTGTCATCGTTTTTACTTTCCTAACTTCTATTTCTTTGCTCGTGTACTGAGCTGAAGTGGTAATTGAGTTCATTAAATGACTTCATTATATCTGATGCTGATTTAATATGCTGAATCAGCTGACGAGGACCAACGTGCATGACACACCACAGCAACGACAGATACCCACCAGCGGCATGAAATCAACTGTCAGCTTGGTGTATCAGGGCCCTAAGGTCTGAAGCTTGCCCAAAATTGTTCCTCAGCTGTCCCCCCTCCCAAAAAGAGAATATGGACGGGAGCTTTACCTGCTGTAGGATCTGGGCGTTAGTAGCTGGATCTGAGAGGTCAGCCTCGGTCTGAATCTTCACACTCACTGTTGTCTTCAGTTTTACAACTGGACAATCCAACAAACACCATAAACCAAAGAGAGAAACATCATTTAAATGCCAGAAAAGTAAAATGGAAAAGCGCATGAGATTTATATTTTTTTCACCTGTATGGCACCAGAAGAAAATCTCATCTTCACAGCTCAAATCAGCCCAGCGGTGGGCTGAATCCTCAGCCGCACAGTACTGGCTAAGGTAGTTATTTGGCTGTCCCCTCAACCAGTTTCTGAAGGGGCTGTCGCTGTTGTCAGACCACCTCCATAATACTCGATACAAGCCAATCCACACATGATATATTAACTGTAATGACAACACGTCTGCGTTTTCCTGAGCGCTCTCGATCACAGCCAGGTCTGTGTGGTGTTCTCTGCAGTAAGTTTTGGCGTCCTCCCACGCCAGTGAAATCTGAATTAAAGTGTATGTTTTCTGACCAGGATCAATTTTATCTGCAATAGAAGAAAAAGTGAAACTACTTTAACTGCAAGGAATCAACACTATCAATTAAACCACTGCTTTAACTCTGTGAAACCTGGAGTGACTGCATTCAGATGACTTTCACAAACGTTTAAACCTTTGGACCAAATTGGTGCGATATTTTTCAAAAACACTGGGGAAAAAGGCAATGAGCTTTTTAAGACAGTTTTATAGTATTATTTTTACAAAAGCTATAGGGAAAATTGCCCAGTGAACTATATTAAATTATCATAATTAAAGATTTAACATTATTGTGTGAAAGCATTTTTTAGGTCATGTCCTTGTTTTTGTGTGCTATTTTGTACAGGTAATTTTCTTGAACTTTTTTTTATTTATTTATTTTTTTAAGAAATCAAACCAATTTGGTCAGGGTTCAAAGGTTAAAATACTTTTTACAGGCGTCTGAAAGCAGCACAAGAAAAGTCATGTCAACCCAGGTTTCAAATAGTTAATCCAATAAACACATTTTTTTCTTACCGTTGTAACAAACAAAATAAAGTTGTTTGCCACAGAAAAAATCAGCCCACTGTCCATTAGTGTTTGAAAACACACAGGCCTGATGAGTCTTAAAGTAATTTGGCTGATGCGATGCCCAGTTTTGGAAGCCACTTTTGCTCATTTCACCAGTTGCGGACCACTTCCAGGAGTTTGCATCATTGCCCATGGATCCCTTCCAGGATTTTGGGTCATCGGTCAGTCCGATCCACAACCAAGAGGTGTCTGAGCTTGGTCTGATTAGTCTGCTTGCATCATCCATGCTTTCAATGGTCGCCAGGTCGTCGTACTTTAGTCTGCAGTAGTCCCGAGCGTTGCTCCACTTCATTTTTAAGTTGACGTAGTGGTACACACGAGAGGGGATGTGAGAGCAGGACGTGAGGCCGAAACCTGAGGGTGGATAAAAAAAGTACATTTGTCTGTAGATCGTGTTTGAAATTGTGTTTCAAAAGACTATTTTACTGAGTTTACAAAAACACTTACCAACAAAGACGGAAATCAAAAGCGTGGTATAATCCATCTCTGATTTCACTGAAAAGTAAAAAAAAAAAAAATTGAGTTCAAATATTTATAAAATAAATAATAATAAACAGGAATATTTTGAGGCAGTACATTCTAAATATTGTTAAAAGTTAATAAGATAAGTGAATTTTGTAACTTTAATAAAATGCCTATTACTGCTGTAATACTAATACTACTACTACCAATAATAATGATATGTACTCACATGAACTAAATCCAGCGCTCAAACTGTTGGCAACAAACCAACCAAACTTGGAATCCTTTCTGTCTGTAAAGAAATGTCTGCTCACCTGTCTGAGAAGCATCCGGTGATGCATTTTTTCATGCAGTATTTAAATATCCAAATAGGCAGTTTGTTTAAGGTCACCTTGGCTCAAACTAGAAAAGTATTAAATAATAAAACATAATTTGCCAGGACAGTGGAGAGCAAAAATACACTTCAGTATTAATAAAATAGTTTCTACTATTACTACTACTACTACTACTAATAACGTAAAATAATGTTAATATAAAATAAAGGAAGCTTGTTCAGGAAAACCAATGCACACAACTCAAAATCTTGAACAAATTTTAGGCGCAGAGTGGTGGAAAAGAACAAAACAAACAGAACACAAGCACTCACATCACAGGATAATTTTGTCATTTCGTGAAGGCAAAACAAAAACAAATGCGTTTCTTGGTAAATCTTGATAAAAAAGAATGCAGAAACATTTAATTCCCATTTTCCTCTGAGTATTTTTCTTTATTATTTTAACATAACATAAATAAACATAAACTTTATTTGTGCAGATGTGTGCAAAAAGCAGTAAAACTAAGACATTTACCATTTAGATTTGTCTGAAACACACTCTGCAGCTTTGCACACACTTTGTGCAGGTCTAAATTTCATGCTTTTTGATCAACATCTGGTCTAATGTGATCTAGAAAGGATAAAAACAGTAAAACTGAAAAAAATTGTGTGTTTTTACGAATAAAAACAGAGTAGTAGAAACATTTCCTAACATAAATTTAAAAAATGATTAATAATAAAAGATTCACAGATCTGAGAGTGGGTATTAAACTGTTTCTCCATTTCTCCATGGCTGATGCACTTCTTTTGTGCCATAAATTGAGCCTTCGTTTTCCCAAGAGGTCGTACATGGCGGCAGACAGAACTGCATCGAGAACGCGAGGCTAATAGGGAAACATTGTAAACACAGATGGTGCCATTATTCTATAGCTATTACACTGCGCGATCAGTATTTGCTTTATAAGTTAAAAAATGGTCTATTTCCACTTTATTTAAAAATTAATTAAACTAATTCAGGGCACTATCAAACAAACTAGTTATTCAGATTCATTATATAACATAATATCCAACCCATTTTCATTCCGAAGTCGTCAAATATCGCCGCTCTGTCAGTGATTACAGTGTAAGATACGGTCGCCAAAAGCCACGTTTTGCCACGTGTGAATGTAGAGTCAAACCATTATGTTAATCTCTCAACTTAAACACTTGCTTTTGTCGCCTAAACCTAACCATGTGCTTTTGTTGACATCGTTTGTTGTGCCATCCCAGAACATCAACAGCAGACGCAGGAGAATACCTAGAGCGTAATATATAGATGCAGTAGTCCGCTGATAAAGCAGCGATATGTGACGACTTGAGATGAGAGTGTGTTGTAACATCTTAGAGCGCAGCTTACAGCTAAACACATTACCAAGCAATTATGCAGCACACAGCAAAACCCTTACAATCTCATATTATTATATCCAGTGGTGGGGTGTAACTAAGTACATTTACTAACATAATGTACAAATTTGAGATACTTTCACTTTTTCCTTACTTCTACTCGACTTCACACTTTAAAAATTATGATTTTTGTGCACAAGCTCCATTTTAGTCTCCTTTAAGCTGAAACTTTGCTAAACACAGATAATTTCACACAACAAAGTCATTATATCATTTAAAAGAATAGGTGTGTTTTAGGTACAGTATTACTGGTCAAATTTGTCATCCAAGCGTCTGACTGTGGTTTGTCAAAAATGTCAGTTGCAGTGAGATTCTTTGGGTTTCTTTTTCTCTTGTTTTGTGGGCTGAATCCTCCATCGCAGCTTAATGTCAGACCCTCCATGACTCTGCAGCGCTGCACCCAGCTGAAGAGGAATAAAGGAAACATACAGACTTTTAAAAATCTATTTTCTGTAACATTTTAGATTCTGTATAGCCTCATGTCATATTTCAAAACATTCTCATCCCAAGCTGTCACATATTGTCGCTTTGTCGGTGAACTTCCATGTCAACATTTTCAGCTCCAGGTGTCCTTGTGTCTGCTGTTGGCGTTTACGGATGCCGCTACCAATGCCGGGATGTCAAAGCACATGCACAGCTCGGATGGTTAGGTTTAGGCAAAAAGGACACCCTTGTGCTCCTTATATTACGACGTTACCAGCAACATTTCAACCTGAAATTCGTCCAGCAGAGTATCATCCACAACAGTTTCATTCTGGTCACATACACAACTAATACCTCCTGTTGGCGTGTCATACTGCTGTGGCAGGTGCCGTCTACTCCAAAGTGTATGGTCTTTTGGCGGCAACATCTTACGTGGAAAAACACTGCAAAAGTGGTGGTATTTGACGACTTGGAATGGGGTGGCTTATCATACAGAAAAAAAATGCTTTTGATGTCCAGATCTTACACCAAAATCTCTGCAAAAGTGGCAGTATCTGATAACCTTGGGATGAGACAGTGTTGCATATTTTGTAATTTTTTTCAATATATAGGCTGAACATGTCGAGAGAAACATAAAGAGTTTACCTGTTGGAGGATCTGGGTGTTGGTAGCTGCATCTGCCAAGTCAGCAGCAGTCTGCATCAGCATCCTCACCACGGTCGAGTTCAATTTCAGAGGTGGATGATCTATTAAATACAATCACAAACCACAGAGACTGTGAAGAAGAATATTTTAGAAAAAAATCTTTGTGTTGTACTGATCACCTTCATGGCAGATGAAAGGGAGCTCTTTCCAACAGAAATTATCATCCCATTTGTGTTGAGCATTTTCAGTCACACAGTGCTGGGTACCACCACCGTTATTTGGCTCTCCAATTTGCCAATTTCTGAATAAGCTGTTGCTGTTATCGGCCCAAGTCCACGGCACTCGGTACAAACCAATCCAACCAAAGGCAAGGTATGGTACTGTGATTTTGACAGCTGTGTTTTCATCATTGTTCTCGATCATGGCCAAGTCTGTGTGGTATTTTCTGCAGTAGTCGCGGGCGTCAGTCCACGTTTTCAAGGTTATAATGAACACATAGGTTTTCTCGGTTTGGTTTGTTTCTGCTGTAGACAGAAGAGAAGCCAACATAATAATTATTAAAAACATTATGATTCTAATTGCTTAATCCACTTTTGATTTATGAGTATTCGTGTAAAATTAAACTTAAAAGACAATAGTTTCAAAATATATATCCTCAAAAGAGACTGACTTATCAAAATTTATATAATAACTTTAAATCAACAATATCTGTAAATTATCCTGCCAAGGTCTGTTGGCCCAACAATTGTGTAGTAGTTTGTGAAAGTATGATTGAGTTGCAAAATTTGACATTCTTGAGCAGAAGACTATCGAAGCAAAGATGCAGATCAATTGAGAGATTACTGTTGTTGTAACAAAACAAGCATTTTGAATATGTTCTCTTTGAGGATGTGGAAATGTGGGGATTTTTCACTAGTTTCTATACATAATGAACATTAATCATCGGATTACATAAATCCAATATATTCTTACCAGTATAACAAATGAAACTTTGCACGTGTTCACAGGACATATCAATCCATTTGCCAAAAGAGTTCATCATAGCACAGTTCTCACTATGGTAATTGTTTGGTTCACCAGAATTCCAGGCAGCATAACCAGTTCGGCTCGTTTCATTAGTTGCAGACCATCTCCAGGAGTTGCTGTCATTGCCCATGGTTCCCTTCCAGGATTGTGGGTCATCTCTCAGTCCGATCCATGCCCATGTGTCCAAAGTAGGTCTGTTCAACCTGTTTATGTCCTCCATGCTTTTTATGGTTGCCAGGTCAGTGTAATGCAACCTGCAGTAGTCCTGAGCGTCGTCCCAGCTCATTGGCAGGTTGATGTAGTGGAATTGACGAAGGGCGTTCGAGAACAGGATGCAAAGTCCTGGGGATTTATGATAGATAGATATCTATGTTTAGAGTGGTGTATTTATCAGGAATATTGCATTAACCAAAAGAATCATCTGTAAGATAATACAAAAACACTCCCGAATTTTACCAAAGAAGAGTAGAATCAGAGTGATGTGACGATCCATTTATGACTTAACTGTGAACAAGGAAAAAAATGGTGCATGTTATACTGCATACAATGTTTTAATTTACAAGAATTTATGTGTAGCAGTATCTGATGATCAGTTTTGTTATGATTATTTTTTAAATCATTTGTGCATTTGTCCATTTTTAAAAAAGATTAATGGATTAGAGGAGAAGCAGAGTGCACAGTGAGTGAATGCAAACTTTTGGACTCTGCAGAATGAACAGTTAAGTTTCACTTTCATTGCACCTGGTGTTCTGTTCCTCCATCTGTGACAACAGTACACTCTGCAGTCTGAGAGTGTGGTGGTGCAATGAATAACAGTATATATATTTCAACATTGCGAGAAAATCTATTTGTGGCAAGAGATGTTTTCATTATGGCGGCCCACCACAAATAATGAATGTGTTGGGGACTGTAGTATGTGTGAAGTATAAATCACAAACTGCACTGCCACATGGGAGATTCCAGTTATTCTCGATGTACAGACCTCATCTCTGGTTGACATTTGACAAAACTATGTTGGGAATTACCAGCCCATTCTAACTCAAAGCCCACCAAATAACGTTGCTTTGTCAGTGATTTTGGCATCAGAGACCAATGCACAGAGGCACTTTTCATGGCAGTATGATATGCACCAAGCTTGTCATTTTCAGAGGCAGTGTGCAAAGACCCAAGCCATCAAATAACGCCATTTTATCAAAAGCCCAGACTTTTACTCAGGAGCTTGTTGTTCCAGCCTGTGTAATAAGTAGACTCGGAAGTCCACTGACAAAATGGCGATATATGATGACTTGTGATGAGAATATGTTTGCTGTTCAGTTCCTGTGTGAGTTTTAAGCCAAATTTTTATGTTTTTTTTATATTTTGATGTGTATGTCCACAGACAAAGCAGCTGTATTTTATAAGCTGGGATGAGAACACGGGAATTACATTAAGTTCCAGAAAATAGAAAAGTTCAAATTATAGACTGTATATAAAGATTGAAAACTTGACAGTTCCCCAAAAGTGAAGCCAAAATATCTTAATGGTGTTATACTTTGCACTACTGGGAACAATTAAGTTGATGGTTCCTTGTAATCATGGCTTTGGGGATTTGCAAGTCAAAATATTTCTGGAAGACTGGGCTCAACCTGGACTTCATTTGTTTAGGATTAATATGACCTTTCAGTGATTATATTCCAGTGTGTGGTTTGGTGCTATAAATCAAATAAATGAAGTTGGAACAATTGTCAGATGTAACATAGTTGACTAAAGAAACTGTTATTTGCCAAATTTAGTGTAATTTCTTGAACCAAACCTGTGTTTTTATCTGCATGTCTCAAGGTCCTCTGACCTACAAATCCTCTTTTCAGAGCTTACCTTGTGTCTCTGGTGAAGTTCCACCTTTTTCTGCCAGCGGTCAATCAGTCCAGGAAGAAATCTGATGCTAGATGAGCGCCATGTGACTTTCTGCAAACACAAAGGCATCAGTAGGTCATAAAATGCAATGAAGCAACATGCAACATTTAGAGAAAAGCACACAGATATGATCACAAACTCTACTAGCCTTGTATTGCCAGACCTAGCGCCACACTTTGTTTTAGCACTGTGCAAGCACTGGAGAAAGATCTGGCTAAAACCATCATAATACTGCACTTATAGGTTGTTTGTTTTTCTTTAAACCAATCAAAATAATCTTGGGCGACACTTCTCATACAAAATGGTGCTGGAGATAACAGATAGGGGGGAGCATTTCATCTGAAACATAGCACCAATGTAAGTACGCATAGTCAACATACTTTGAGTCAGACAGGACTCTTCATACAGAGCAACCCATTCAACCCCTGAAACTTTATATTTCAACACTGCTGTGTTTAAAACGTGGTTAAGATTACACACACAAACCACTTTGTCTTAATAAGGAAAGAATTATGATTTGTCTTAAAATACCTGGTATTCAGGGAACAATCCCTCTGGAAAAGAAGCAAAGTCTCAATAAAAAAACACTTTTTGTGTCACTATCTCTGCCAACAGGTTGTTACAAAACACCCATGTTTGGTGCCTAAAAAGATGCTAGAAAAGGGGCAACAGGTTTTGACTAAGCACCCATGTTTGGTGCCCAAAAAGCCGTTAAAAACAGAAGTAATTCGCTAAATTACAACCAGTTTTGTTATTTGTTGATCTCAAAAAGTAATCTGTACGATTGACAGACTTCCCATCTCAGAGACATGCGAGCCACCACCTCTCCAACATGCAAATGTAATGACTTAGTGGTTTGTACATTTTGTTCTGGCAAAACAAGAAAACATGTCTCATCTGTGTATCTGTGTACATTATCATACATTAAATATGATTAATCTTTTATTTACATATTAATTATTTCAGAGGCACAGTAAATAATACTGGAGAAGTCAAGCAGTTATACATGAAAACAATGATGGAAAGTATTTCAATATCAGCAAATACAAAAATACGACTGTAAAAGTCTGTAAAGGCTTCTGCTGTTTCCTGCATCTTACTGGAAGACAGAATACGTCAATCTTAGAAATTAAAGACATTAATTTCTTACCTTGCTTGAAAATTTTCAGTGGTATTTAATCACGTATTCCCCGGAAATAAAAAGGCATAGTCACAATAACTGTTGAGCTGAGCTGACGTCTTTGTAATAAATCTTCCAAACAGATGTCTGCTAATGCCCTTTGATTTGTACTGTAGTTTACACAATAGTCTTGCAACTATTTTCATATGCAAAGCACGCACATGCTTCCTGATATGCCACAGACCACAATTAGACCATGGTGTTATACAATACTAAAGATTACCAACAGTGCAAGTAAAAAACAGAAATGTCTTTCATAAAGTTGTAAATAATGATTTACATTATCAAATAGTCTGATGATTATTTTCTTGATTAAGTCCAAGAGGATTCCTTCAGGTGTTTGTTTTGTGCGACCAACAGTCCAAAAGCCATAGATATTCAGTTTATAATCAGGGAATCAATCAACAATCAACAATCAATTTCAGGGAACATTGCCAACGGTTCTCTTTTACTAATGGTATGACATTTTACTTTTGGTTCAAGTTAAATATCCCCCTCTACTAAAAAGTAAGTCTCTTATTGTTACTTTGCTTCGGTGTTTCTTGCAGAATGATGCATGTGCAACGTTTGACTCAAGAAGTCTGTTTTTTCATTAATCCTCTGAAGGGGAAACCTTTAAAACAAGTAGACAAACAAACAAAAAACAGCCAGTGCAAAAAACTGTTTTTGTACTACAGCTGTTTTATCTGCCCCTGAAAGCATCCTATATCCTTCAAATGCAGATAGACGTTTAAGCACATTTTAAAAAACCCCAACAAAACAGGATTACTTAAAAAATAAGATTTATTTAAAGTGACTGGCTGCATTCAAGATTTATAATGGATTATTTAACATTCAGAATTAAAGTTTAACAAAAACATTGTTCAGCCCCGGTGTCAGGGCATGTTAGAGAGAGCGTGTGATTTAGATAGCTGTGATTTAGAGTCCTTATGCCTTAACAGCAGCAACGGGTGGATTCGTTGCTAGAAACCAGTGCACAATTGGGCGGCGCAAACACTGATAAAAAACACAGCTGAGCATGACTAACAATCAACAACATTGAGTTAAGATGCACACTATGCATAAATACGAACAAACCAACGCAATAGCATGACCAGCAGCGCTGCATAAAGATGCAGAAATGGACACAAATAAACAACTGAATGGCACGACCAGTTACACTGTGATAAGAAGCACAATTCAACAGCAGCATGGCCCGAACCATTGCGTAAAGGCACATAAATGTGCACCATTTTTGTCTTTCTTAAACTTGTTTAATAACAAAAGCAAGTTTAACAAAGTTGGTGGTGACAGTAAGAAACTTTATTCAAGTATCATGTATAAAGGATTTAGGTGCAGGTTTGAGTACAATAAAAAGGTAAGACAACTCCAAAAAACTCAGAGAGCAAACAAGCCACGATATAATTCACATCTACGAAGACAAAAGGCCAGAAAATCAACACAACAGTCAAAAATCAGTTCAGTTGATTTTTCATTAAGCTGTTTTTTGGTAAATGCAGAGCGACAGCACAGCATTTCTTCAACCCAGTCGCAAAAAAGAAAGAATGTTGGCATTTTACATTTCTGTAAACTATATATGTCACATTTGTACATTATTGTGAGTCTACATTGAAACTAAATGATTTAAAAACACTGCGGTTAACATGTGGTTAAGTTTAGGCACAAAATCACTTCATTATGGTTAGAAAAAGTTCATGTTGAGTTGCTACAGAACACCCATGTTGGAGCCTAAAAAGTTGCTGTAAAAAAACTCCCTAAATTTGAACCGGTTTTGTTGTTTGTTGGCTTTGTGACCTGCAGTTTTGCAGGCGTCTCGCCCAGGTGACCCTCCACCGTCACAACCCTCGACCTCCACATTGTCAGAATCAGCTCATTTATTTCATCACTTTAAAACATTGATATGATTCATATGCAAGTTTCAAATGTTTTTTTGCATAAATGTATAATACCAACATTTCTATCTGCTACTGGGCTGCATTTCTTTGTATAACCACAACCATTGATTAATTCCATTATTGATTCATCTGTGCATTATCTTTTTGATTACTTGTTTAAACTATAAAATATAAGAATATATTAAAATAAACAAAACAACAAAACTTGATAATTACATTATTGAATGTTTAATTTTGTTTAGAAAGTTAATAAAATGATTAATCAAAATGGTTGCAGATTTATCAACTTACTGTTTTAGCTCTGCATTTTTTGTGCATCTGGACAATTTTTTTGGCGATGTAACCTTCTCACAAACAAGTGCAGCAAACAACAAAAAACCTAATTATATGTTGTTATTATTATAGTCTAAGTATATTATGTGTAAATACATACACAAATTAAAAAATAATTATATCATTAATTAAGTTTGGAGATGAAAATGTATTATAAATGTAAAGTGCGGTGAGGTTCAGTATGTTTCTTTTTCTGTTTTCTGGGCTGAATCGTCCATTGCAGTTTGTAGTCAGTCCATCTCTGACTTTTTAGCTCTGCATCCAACTGAAGAGAAATAAAACTAAATTAGGCTTTATCTTTTTTTCCTGTACTTGTAGAGTCTGTAGTTTCTTATTGTCTTCACCATCAGTCATTTTACATATTCTGAAACCCCCCAAAAAAACAGAGAAATAGGAAGAACTGTACCTGCTGCAGGATCTGGGAGCTCGTCGCCTGATTGGTCATATCAGCGTCAGTCTCAAACATCATCTTCACCGTGGTCTTCAATGTTAGAGCTGAACAACACAAAGCACACAACCACACACACACACACACACACAAAAGAAACACATAATATCACACAATAATAATCTTTATAATCATTTCTTTGTGTTGTAGTGAAAAATCACCTTGATGGCAGATGAAAGGGTACTCCTCCCAACACCCGGCGTCGTCCCATCTGTAAGACGAACTCTGAGTGACACAGAACTGGTTACGACCTTTGCTGTTTGGGCTGCCTCCTCGCCAGGGTGTGAAGGAGCTTTGGGACTTGTCGGACCAAGTCCACGTCACTCGGTGCAGACCGATCCAGCTTTTAACACCGTTAGGTATCAGAGACCTGACCTCATCGTTTTCTTCACTGCTCTCGATCACAGCTAAGTCTGTGTGGTGTTTTCTGCAGTAGTCGCGGGCATCAGTCCACTTTTGTGGGTCTGAGATGAACACGTAGGTTTTCTCAGTTTGGTTTGTAACTGCAATCGAGAGAAATTAAGCCAGTATGAAAATTAGTAAAGTTATTTCCATTGCTGCTACTTATAGTTAGTAAGTTTTGTGTGTGGTGCACTCATTTTGACTAATCTGAATTATTGTTTCTGCTTGCTGCTGAAGATTTCTACATTATGAGTCATGAAAGTTACAATGTTTGTCCATCCCAGTGTACTGAACAGTTTTCAGGACTGTCCTGACTCAGAGTGTCTCTGTCTGTTTAGGTGGCTAGCTTTTAGGGTACCTTGTAGCTGTGCGATAAATAAATATGAACACCTTCTCAGGAAGAAAAAAATGCATGTTTAAGTGCCATTTTTGCATTTATAGAAAGGAAAAAAGATATTTTTGATGCAACAAATTTGATGAAACATGATTGTTTTTTTTCTTTTTTGTCAACAAAGGCAGCGAGACAGGTCCTCATATTTTTACTTTTTGCAATTCGAACACATGAGGGGTGTTCACATCAGTTGTGCTCCAACATTATTTTCCTGCTGGTCTAAAACTTAGCCTGTTTTACTATCATCAAATTCTGACACTTTTGCAGTGATTCCTGTGCAAGATCCTGGTGCTAAAAGCCACTCTTTGCGTCTGCATGATACGCTGCTGGATGGTGTGAGCTGAGAACACAGCTGTACAGCAATATTTGTGGTGTTCGTAACCTGTCGCCTCCACATGATACACCGATCGAACGGCATCAGACTGTAACTTGAATGTGGAGGCTCATGCACACCCTTAAAAAACTTGTGGTCAGATGTGTTGGAGTCAGCAAGTCTACAATATCAGATGCCAAACAAGTTCCCAAGTCCCCTTTATCCACTAACATAACCTGGGTCCATCGTGGGTACTGCACCTAATTTTAAACCGTTCAGAGCATTTTGCACCTCAAATAAATTTGTTCAGAACCCGAAAAGTTGGTACCCAGCTGGAGCCAAAAAACAGCATGTGTGCGTTTCATATTCGACAGACTGAAAAGATGGAGAAGTCAAAAATGGATCTTAAGTGAGAAATCATCTGGGATAAAAGGAGCAGCAGTCCTCTCATTTTAGTTGATCCATGCTTGTTTTTGGATAAAATATTTGTAAGGACAGAACAACAGTTAGCAGCCATCTGGCTATAACTTTTGACCTATGTTGTGCCCTCTGTTGATGACAAATCCACGGTTGATCAAAACTGGTGGAAACACGGGCTGGTTCACTTGATAACTAAGGTTTGAAAGGAACCAGTTCAAGAACCAGAGCTAGTTTGTTGGAAAGGAGATGTGAAGTGCACCTGCAAAGCATCAGCGCTGCAGCCGTGACATTTTGTATGAAATTCATCAGTGAACAAATGCATTAAGTTCATTAAAATCCAGAAAATCATTTCTTACCAGTGTAACAAACAAACCTCCTGTTTGTGTTACAGCGCACGTCAGTCCATCCTCCATTTGTGATCATCTCCACGCAGCCCTCATCTGTGTAATAATTATTTGGTTGGTATACAGCCCAGTTTTGGTAACCAGTTCTGCTTGTTCCACCAGTCGCTGACCATCTCCAGGAGTTGGCTTCACTACCAAAACCTTCCCTCCAGGATTTTGGATCGTCATGAAGTCCGATCCAAAACCATAAACCAGGGGCAACAGGTTCCAGCCTTTTTTGATCATCCACGCTCTCAAAGGTCGCCAGGTCGGTGTATTTTGATCTGCAGTGACTCTGAGCGTCGGTCCAGGTCATTGCTGTATGTACATAATAGTACTTCCTCAGGGGGAAGTGAGAGCAGGAGCCGAGGCTCAGTCCTGAGGGCGGACGAGAGAGAGAGCATATTTAGTATTTAGTGAGTTGTTTGAACGAACTGAAGAAAAAAAAGGATTTAAGGAGGAATTAAAAATATATTTTATATATAGCTTAGCTGAAAAAACCCACATACCAAGAGATTGCAGTTAGATTGGTTCAAATGAGGTCATTTTCCAAATAAGTAATAATTATTTCAAAGCACTTTTCCTGCTTTCAGTCTGTCATCAGACACAGCATCATCACGCTCAGAATACGGCAGGGCAACTTTATTTGTGTAAAGAGTTAAGAGATAAGACATAAAATATAAAACTAAAAATCACTGTTGAAAATGGCAAAAATTCAGACAACAGATGCAAAGATAAAAATATTTTAAAAAATGCAGTGATTTGTGGGTGGTGTAGGCAGTGTAAAAAGAGTGAAAGACTGCATGGATATAAGTGTGCACAAATCTTTTTATTTTTTATATATTTTTTTAATTTTTACAAGTAGTAACTATGAAAATAAGATTGCTCGGCACAGCACATATATCTATGTAGAGCTTTTCAGAACGCATTTCTTAATATTAATATTTTTTTTATGCTTACTGACTTTTTAAATGTTATTGCCAGAAATGATGACAATAGATACTTTTTTTAACATTTCATCACTGCATAAATCCGCTGTGAATTTTCTCTCTGTTTTCATCTGTGGTCCTCTTTTATGCCGAAAGCTTAAAACAAATTGAAAACAAAAACAGACATTTCATCCATGCGATTATGTAAATAACTTGACCTTACCAAAGAAGAGGAGAATCGGAGTCATGCAACAATCCATTTCTGCAAATGAAACAAGATAAGTTTTAAAAAAAAAGCAAATAATAAAATGCAACACTGAGCTTTCAAAGCTCTGCATGAGCACACAGGTGTTCCCAGTTAATCTGGCTGCTGACTGGGAGCTTTGCACTGGTTGTCACTGGGTGAGGCTGGAAATGAAAACACCTGTGTACTTTTTAAGTTGTGTGTAGAAGCATCTGAAACACAGCAACATAGATACAATTTTTCATCACAAGTTCAATGTGTAAGCGGGACCGCCTCCACATCGTAATAAAGCCACTGAAATTGAATGTTCATGCTAATAAAGTTGTTTTAATTATGCAAAGTGTCCTCGTTTCTGTGACGATTATTAGAATCAGAATACTTCATCAATGCCCATGAGGATAAAAATACGTTACAGCTCTAATATGAAGTACAGAGAATTTGAGAAAGTACAATAAAGAAGTATGACAATAAGAAGTAACTTAAAAATATATAAAAATATGTGCATTTTGTTTACATTTTTATACCAATGTGTAAAATATTTTAAAATATAAAATATGTATAATATGCAGGGTATGTAAAGTTTTATAAAAATAAAATAATTGCATTATGCTACATTACAATGTATAAACTAAAGTTTTAGAAATCTAGAAATATGTGCCTCATGATACTTTACAATAAACAAGTATATAAAAATTAAGAAATATTAAAATAAGTGCTACATTTCAATGTATGAACTAGTATCTTAAGTTTAAGAAATATTAAAGCATGTGCTACTTTACAATGTAAAACTTAGTACATTAAGTTTAAGAAGTATAAAAATATGTGTTATGCTACAGTACAATGCATAACCTAGTATGTAAAGTTTTAAAATATATAAATATTTGCATCATGCTTCTTTACAATGAATGTTAAATTTTAGAAAAATATGTGCCTTAAGCTACATTGCAATGTATAAATTAGCATGTAAATGTTTAGAAACATGAAAATATTCTTATTTGCAAATTACAGTTTATAAAATTGCATGTAACTATATGTGTAAACGTAAAAATATGTGCATTATGTAACAAAAAAATGTGTAAACTAGTTTGTAAAAGATTAGAAATCCAAAAATACGTGCCTCACAGTACATTACAATTCCAATAACAACAACTCATCCCGTAAATGTACAGATGAATAATTATTCCCCTGCAGTCTTTGTTTGCTGTAAAAGTGTGATGGAAAAATAAAAGAGTACACTCACAAGCTTAAAATCCAGCTCTTGAATGTTGTTGGATGAGATCTGAACTCTTTGCACTAAATGTATTGAAAGAACACATTGGTTACACGTGTTTGAGAGATACATGCTGGTCGTATTTACATATGCAAACGCCTCCTTTATAGGTTGGTTGCACAATAAATATCCTCACAGACCATTCACTGACCACTGTTGATGATAAAAAGTTTTTTTTTCTCTCCTATAATCTCATCAGCCTCCTCTCTGCACAAAAAATATTTTGCAACCATTTGCAGAGAGCCTTTAAGCAACCAACTGGTCAACATTTACCTACTTTACTTTTAAACTTCATGCATATTTTTTTATATATGCAAATACTACAGTGCTGACCTTTTGAAGAAGGTGGTTGAAGGAATGAAAGAGGGACTGTGCTCATACGATCAGAAAACATCCTATTTTTATGCAAAGACGCAAAACAACAAGCTGCTGAGGAAGTTCTACTTTTTATTTTGATGTGACGAATGAAAAGGGCATGTTAATCAGAGTACGCTCTGCTGCATGTAATGAGAAAATGAACTGAATGTTATTTTTAAGTAGCTGTTTAAACTCTGTGGTGGGAATATTGTGCTTCTTTGGGAATAAGGGTAAAAACTGGAGTATTCTGTGCATGTAAATGTAATCAGTGAGTGACAGTGACAGTTTGTGCATCAAATTCATAAAATTTAATGGCAACTTTTACAATTCAGTGCAAAGATATAGTGATATGTAATTAACAATTAAGTTGAATAATCATGACTTTGTTCATTTGCAAGTCAAAAGATGTGGAAGTCCAAGCTCAGCCTTTATTTGCATGGAGTGAAGATGACCTTTTAGTGAGTACATATCGACTTTGGTGCTACTTATTGAAATATAGCAATTTAAATGCAGCTGAAATAATTATCATATGTAACAGTTGTCCAGACAAACTAGCTGGGTTTCAGTTACAAATTTGCACAAAACTTAAATGATATTTTTGAAATTTCGATAAAACACAACATTTAAAACCCTCCCAGCAAATTTAGTATAATTTCAATCAATCAGTCCGGGCAAGAGACAACTTAATAATAGGTCATAAAATGAACAACAAGAGCATTTTTAAAAAGAGCTGGTAGTGACAGTCAGTTAGTAAGACACTTAATTCACCAAGTACTGTGTACAAGGCATTTTTAGTGCAGGTGTCAGTACAATTAAAAAGTAAGACAACAGAGTAACTCCAAAAAACTCACACAGCAAACAATCCTCGATATGAAGACACACGGCCATAAAATAAACACAGCAATTAAAAAAACAGTTCAATTAATCTGCTATAAGGCTGTTTTTGGTACATGCAAACCAAATGATTTTTTTGCTATTCATTGCTCACAGTTAACCACAACACTAACCGATGTGTAACACGCAACAAAAAGCCTGATTGGGCTGCAAGCATTCAATTCATTTTTCGCTCACCTTCCTCAACATTTCTCGATTGAGAAATGTCATTCAAACTTAAAAATGTTCAGCTCAATCAGGACATGCCGGAGTTACCGATCAAAAGAATAAAACAGAAACAAAACTGGCGAGTAGAGAAATACAGAAAGCTAAAATACAAAAACAAAACATGTAGTAATAATAAAAACAATAATAATAATAATCAATATAATAATAAGCAATATCTTAACTGGCTACTTAACTCTCATTTTCTAAAAAAATGATTTACTAATATTTTAATTCGGAGCATTACTTTTGGCCAGGAAAGGACAAAACAACAGTTAAAAAAAGAAAAAGAGAAAAAACAGGAAAATAATTAACAACACAGAAAATTATTATGTAATTTTGTAGGTTTGGAGATAAAATTTTTTAAAAAATTAAAATGCAGTGTGATTCAGTGAGTTCTTATTTCTCTTATTTTTTGGGCTGAATCGTCCACTGCAGCTTGACGTCAGTCCATCCCTGGCTTTTTAGCACGGCATCCAGCTGAGGAGAAATAAAATATACAGACTTTATTTATTTTTCTGTACCAGCAAACTTTGTAATTTCCCATTATTCCCAACCCGTCTTCAAGAAACAGAAAGGTAAAGACTTGTACCTGCTGCAGGATCTGGGTGTTAGTAGCCGGATCGGTCATGTCAGCGTCAGTCTCAAGCATCAGCTTCACCGTGGTCTTCAATTTCAAAACTGAACAACACAACAAACATGCAGCCACAAAACAAAGAGACACATACTGTTAATTTTAATGGACAAAACCCAAAATATATTTTTTTGCTTTGCAGTGAACAATCACCTCGATG